>NW_019396752.1:7858-162070 GCF_000591075.1 Eurytemora carolleeae
TATCTTAGAAATTGACAGTATAATTTTCGTACAATCGTGTCTGAAATCTCATCCTTTGAGGGTAGCCCTCTATATTTCCTAAAAGTTGCAGGAAATGTTCCGAACAGATTTTGAGGAACAGTTTTGACCCAGAAGGAGATGAAAACTCCAATTAAAGCCAAAACCGTAATATTTTATTTTAAACCAGATACTAATGAAAATTAATCGAAATTCGAAAATAATGAATGTTTTTCTGAAAACCGGAAACTGACCCAATAAATGAGGGAACCGATCAAAAAAGGGTACAAACCAATAAAACTGGGATATTAACATTTTTTAAAAACCGGAAACGGGCCCAAAAAAAGCTGGGAAACCGATCAACAAACTGAGAATTTAAAACTTTTTTTGAAAACCAGAAACGGACCCAAAAAATGAGGAAACGGCCCCAAAAAAAGAGGAAACCGATCAACAAACTGAGAATTTAAAACTTTTTATGAAAACCGGAAACTGACCAAAACAATGAGGAAACAGACCCAATAAAAGTGGAAACGGATCAAAAAACTGAGATTTTAAAACTTTTTTTGAAAACCGGAAACGGACCCAAAAAAAGAGGAAACGGACCCGAAAAAAGAGGAAACCGATCAAAAACTGAGATTTTAATTTTTTTTGAAAACCGGAAACGGACCCAAAAAATGAGGAAACGGACCCAAAAAAAGAGGAAACCGATCAACAAACTGAGAATTTGAAACTTTTTTTGAAAACCGGAAACGAACCCAAAAAAAGAGGAAACGGACCCAAAAAAAAGAGGAAACCGATCAAAAACTGAGAATTTGAAACTTTTTTTGAAAACCGGAAACGAACCCAAAAAAAGAGGAAATGGACCCAAAAAAAGAGGAAACCGATCAACAAACTGAAAATTTTAAACTTTTTCTGAAAACCGGAAACGGACCCAAAAAATGAGGAAACGGATCGAAAATATTGGGAAATCCCTCCAAAATATTGGGAAATCCCTCAACAATATAAGACCCTGATAAACCGGAATCCGACCTAAAAATCGAGGAAACGGATAAAAAAAAACGGGAAATTCCTCTAAAAATTGGATTAGAGGGATTTCCGATAATTTTTGAAAAAACAGGAAACGCCTCAAAATAAATCATTTTGGGGAGGTTTCCGTTTTTTACGGGTCTGATTCCGTGTTGAGGCGTTTCCATAGCACCCCCTTTCACTGTGGGGACCAGGCCTCAGATCAGGGATATATCCACCCAGATACATGCCTATCCAATACTTTACATGCTTCCTCCCCCCCCCCTTCCTCATCCAGGATCCTGCAGGATTGTTTTATGAACAAAGAGTCTGCCTTAGTTCTTATATCCACCATCCCAAGACCACCTTCCTCAGGAGGATTATAGATCTCCTGCAGGGCCAACTTCTCCAGCTTTCCTCTCCACAAGAATCTGAAGATGATTCTCTCAAGCTGAGCAGCATAAACTCAAGGAAGGGGTAGAGCTTGAGCCTTGTAAACAAGTTTAGACAGAATATAAATCTTTAAACAATCAACTCTCTGATGTAGAGTGTCCAGGGCTCTCAGCTGAAAACTCATGATAACATTCCTGATGGACTCAACCAGGGTGCTCCAGTTCCTGTTCAGGGTCTCCTGGTAGGTCTGGAGAACCTGGAAACCAAATATCTTCAGCTCTAACACAGTCTGCAACCAGGGCAGGGGCCAGATCCTTCTCTCCTTCCAACCTCCTAAACCCAGCACCTTACTTTTGTTTGTCCTGGATAATACAGCTCCAGAGCAAGCCTCAAATTCCTGGAACAGTATGTCAATCATAATGAAATCCTCCTCCTTCTCCACCATGGCCTCTACATCATCAGCATAGTCCTCATCCTTCTGGGAGAAATCAGTTATTTTTACCCCTTGAGTAATTTCCTCAAATCTCAGGAGAAAGGGCTCCATGTAGAAGATATACAGTATCATTGCAATTGGATCACCCTGTCTTATAGAGAAAGTTAAACTAACTTCAGCAGTTAACTTGTTCATGATAAACCTTGTTGTCACTCCTGTGTGCATATCAAGGATCTGTTGGATAAATTGTTGAGAGAAATTCATCCTTTTAAGCACTCTGCATATATATGGAATGTAAGCCCTGTCAAAGGCTTTGTCCATATCAAAGCTGAGCAAAGCTGCTGACAACTGCTTCTGGTTTACATACTCTATGGTAGAAATGATATTATGAAAATCTGACAGAATGTTTCTTTTTTTCCTGCTACAGAGCTGACTTGACTTGATCAAGGACTCCATGTTGTCCACCACCCTCCTGGTCAACATCCTGCTCTTGATGGTATAATCAGTGTTCAACATTGTAATAGGTCTTAACTGCTCTACCCTTGGAATCCCCCTAACCTTAGGAGCTAATCTTGTCACTCCTCTTCTCATACTTGACAAGATTTCTCCTCTTTCCACCATTACATTCTGGATACTAAGATATAAATTCTAGATTATAGGGAAAATCTTCTTGAATAGCTCGTTGCTTAAACCATCTATTCCAGGACTTTTATTATTGGGTAGATTACAAATCACCAACTCCAGTTCCTCCAGAGAGAACGGTAAATGAAATGAAAGTTTCAACCAAGGTCTCATTCATTTGAAAGGGTTGATCTCTTCCTTGCCTGCCATTTAGAAGAGGTTAAAAGAACCCAAGAATCTCCTGTTCACACAATTCTGCATCCTTCTCCTCCACCCCTCCAATCAACAATTTCTCCACATTACTCTCCTCAGCTTTCTTCTTCTCCCTAGCCAGGTGAAATAAGGTACCTTTCTCCTTCTCCATGTTCTCCTTGAATCTACTCCTCACCTTTACTCCTTCTGGTTAGCACTCTGGACTCTGAAACCAGCGATCTGAGTTCAAATCTCGGTGAGACCTCTAACTTTTTCATTGCAATCAGAGAAATGTGTCCTACATAATGATTTTCCTTGTAGCCAACAGCCCAGCCTACAGGCATGCAAGAATATTTCAAAATCTTTTCGATCTTTAGTAATCCGGCGCAATGGCTTAATTGGTTAAAGCGCCTGTCTAGTAAACAGGAGATCGCGAGTTCGAATCTCGCTGGTGCCTTGGACTCACCCTTTTGTTGTAAACAGGTACTGAGAATAAAATTTTCTTCAAAAGATGAGAATTTTTCTTTTTTATTAAAGGTTACAAACCAGAAAAATGCCGCGACCCAGGATCGAACTGGGGACCTTTAGATCTTCAGTCTAACGCTCTCCCAACTGAGCTATTACGGCCTGTTGGAGAGTGCAACCCTCGTAGGAAAATCATTATGTAGGACACATTTCTCTAATTGCAATGAAAAAGTTAGAGGTCTAACTGAGATTTGAACTCGGATTGCTGGATTTTTTTTTTTTTTTTTAAATTTTTGGTGAACCTTGTTTCGGTTCACTTACAATTTATTTCTAATCTATCAATTTTTACATTTTACATTTTTTTTTTCATACAATTATGTTCTGGTATATTACATTAGGAATTACTTTATTGAATCTTCGCTTTCTTAATGTCCTGTTGGATTAGAGCTTCCAGTTGCCTCACTGTCAGGATCCTTGCCTCCTTCTGGAACATCCACCACAGCTGAGTTACCTTTATGGTGAGGTACGCTATCTCCAATGCATACTTACTCTTTGGGAACTGTAGCCAGAACACCTGCTCATCAGTCCAGGTTACTGTTTCCCTGGAGAGAGTGAAGATCTTAGCTCTCAACCATTCCCAGATCTCAACCACTGCTCTACGCTGTGTGAAGATGTGGAGGGTGGTTGCTGGGCTCTTCCTACACCAGGTACATGTACTTTCTTCCCACTGTCTTGGGTTGAGGTAGTGGAGTCTTGCCTTGGTAGGGAGAGTGTTGGTGACTACCTGGAAGTAGAACTCTATTGTTGTTTCATCCCCCACCCTATGCATCCTCCTGCACACTGTTTCAACAGGGAGTAGATCCAACTCCTGAACTCTGCTTGGTGGAGGAGTTTCCATAAACCCCAGGTATAGGCCCTTTGTTGTTATCGCCACTCTCCTGTTCATGGCCTGGACCTCAAAGGCCTCCTTCACAAGGTCACTCCAGCTCTTGAAGAACTCTGTTGAAACCTCTGCTCTAGGCCCAGCTACTGGAAGGTGTTCACGAAGACTTACAGCCATCCAGTATCTCAGATGCTTACTCCCTCCTTGAATCATCAAATATCCTGTTTTTGCTAGTAGCGCCTGGCACTTGGCTTGGACATTCACCAAGCCCAGGCCACCAAGCTCTTTAGCTGCATACAGCTGCTCCAAGGAAATCCTCTCCACCTTATCATTGAAGAGGAAGAAGGACATCGATTGGTGCACTTGATCCACAACCTGCTGCTGGATTGGGAGTATTTGAGCAACATACCACAGTTTTGCCAGAATCAGCTTATTCAGGAGTCTCACTTTCCCTGCCAAGGAAATCCCCCGCCATGTAATCCATTGCTGGACCAGTGATCAAATATTCCTAACTGCAGTTTCCCATGTTAGCTGACATGTTTGACGCAATGAAGGAGCTAACTGAACCCCTAGTATTCTCATATCCTTCACAGATTGGACCCAAGGAAGCTCCCACCTATCTTCATCTTTCCACTCTCCGAGCCCCATGATTTTTGTCTTCCGAGATCTGCTGAGCAGAGTACAGCTCAGCCTTTCGTACCTCCGGAATATCCCATCAATGAGACTCAGATCGCTGCACCTGGTTGAGAATATAATGACATCGTCAATGAACCCTTCAACTTTTTGACAGACTGGTCCAACTTGTACTCCAGTGGCCACCTTTGCCAGACTCCTGATAAGCGGCTCCATGTTGATAATGAAGAGGTGAACTGACAGGGGGTCACCCTGCTTCAACCCTTGGATAATTAACACCCTTACCCACTCAAATACCTGGTTTACTGTCTCGCATCAGCTGCAGGATCTCAAGGGTTCTTAGGGAATACCCCATTCTCTTCATAATCTCCAGGATGAACCCAACATGTGTTCGGTCATATGCCTTGAATATATCTGTAGACAGAACATAGCAGTTGATGTCATGACAGTCAGCATTCTCTACTGTGGATAGTGTGTTCACCAAGGGAGTAGTTATAGCTCTCCCTGGGATTGCACAGTGCTGCCATGGTCCAATCACATGCTCCAAAGACCCCAACAGCTGTTGTATGAAAATTTTGTCTGGTTAATAATTGTCAACAGAATATTTTTTATGTATTCCTTATTTATGTTTATGTTTATGTTTACAAATATTAATTGTTGATGAATGGAAATGTAAACAAACACGCCAGTTGTGTTGTGAATCCGGAGCTTAGAGCGACAACTGAATTGAACTGAACTGAATTGAACTGAACTGAATTGAATTGAGTTGAATTGAATTGAAGCAACAATTGAATTGAAACTGAAAGACGGGACATTCTGGTTTGGAGCCTGGTTCTGCCCGGAAAAGTAAGTATAAACCTTTATTTAAGTTTACTTGAAATTTGCCTTTTTTTGGAAGTTTCCGCAACCCATGAAATTTGCCTTTACGGAAGTTTCTGCAACTCAATTCTTTTGCAACTAATGAAATTTGCCTTCTTGGAAGTTTCAGCAATTCATTCCATTTCGCAACGTTTTGCCACATTTTGCAACGTTATTGCAACTTTTGCAGCGATATCTTTAATTTTGAAACGTTATTGCAACCTTTCTTATTCATTGCAACTTTCTTACATTGCAATTATTGGCAAAATTTAAGTTTGCCAATTTTATTCATTGCATTTATTATGCAAAAGTTTTACTATGCAATTTATTACATGGTTTTAATTTGAAAGTACAGTGGTCCTCATAATTACCGAGTCACCAGTGCATTAGTTAATGCTAATAAAATGGTTAAATAGCCATAATAATTTATTGATTAGCACCATTATTGCATTCCAATTAAAGTAAACAAAGTTGAGTTTGGTTAATACCATGGTTTAAGCTTTAAACTTATGAATTATAAGCTTAACTTTAGCTTCTTTACAGCTGTAACTATTGGACCTTTTATGGGACCCTTATGGCTGTAAACTTTTAAATGCTTGTTTAACCTGACTTTTGTTTAGTTCGGAAGAGTCTTGCGAATCTATCAGTGCCACAGAGCTCTCTATTTTTAAGAGTGGAACTTATATATTTGTATTTAAAGTAATAAATTATTGTTCAGTTAATCTTGTTTCATTTTAAAACCACATATACAGAATCACTTTAAATTTCCTGCTACTGCAGACAGGGTATTATTTTTCTGCAACAACAGCTGCTTTGTGAAGACCTTTGACATGAATTCACAGCTCTGGAGTGTAATTGGTCGCAGTTGATCAATTGATGGGGTTCCATCCACCTTTGGAATCAGCCGTGTTGAAGCCATCTTGTAACTCCTTGGCATCCTTCCCTCCTCCAGGTAGTGATTATACACCCCTGCTAGGACTGGGGCAAGTGCCCTGTTGAAAGTCTTATAGAACTCATAGGACAATCCATCAGGACCTGGAGCAGCTCCTACCCTACACTCTTCCAATACCTGCTTCACCTCCTGCTCTGTCAGAACTGCATGTATTACATCCGATTCATACTCAGGAAGGGTTGGAAGGTCTTTGAAGAACTCCTCCTTCATCTCCCAACATGGAGTGAAGTTCTCTCCTGTGTTGACCAGACTATCTCCTATTGTTCTATGATGCCCATTATACAGAGCATTGTAGTACCGCTCAACTTCTAGTTTGAGTCTACCTGGATCCGTCACCAACTGGTTACCAATCTTCATCTCTGTCAACCCTGACCCTTTCCTCCTCACCATTTCCCTCTTGGCGTGGAACAAGGTTGCCTGGTCTTCCTCATGTTGCTGGGAACAGCCTGACCAAATCATGAAACCCTGCAATTTCTGATGAATTAATCCCTTTAGCCTGTCCTTGAGGTAAGTTACAGTGGACCAGTTCTTTTCCCCAAGTGCCTGCTCAAGGTTCCAGGTCAGGAACTGGAAAGTGCCCTGGTTCAAGGCACTTTTCAGCTGGGAGAAGTCCTTCAACACCATAGTTATATCCTCTTTTACTCTTTCCCACTGCTCTGGAGAATTCATCAGATCAGCTGCTTCAATCATCTTCTCTACCTTGCTACGAACATCCTGATGCTGAAGGATGGAGGTGTTAAGCTTCCAGTTGGCTTTGGGTCTTGGTGCTCTTACTAGGGCAGTCGGAAGCTCCACTACCATACCGATAGCTTCATGGTCAGACAACATAGGAGTGCTGAACCATTCACTGCCTACCACATCCTGGGTCAGGTAGATACAATCTAACCAAGCTGACGTAGATCCAGGCCGATGGAAGGTGTATTCCCTGATGTAGTGCTGTTCCTCCCTGAAGAAATCTCTGAGATTGAACGTCTGAACCATCTGAATCATCTCCATACTTCTCTTATTTCTAAAGTTCTCCTCAACATCAAGCTGGCCAGTCACACAGTTGAAATCACCTGCCATAATCATCTGAGTATTCCTGCAAGCTGCCAGGACAGAAGTAGTTAGGAAGGTTCTTCGTTGCTGAGCTAGGTTTGTGCCAGCAGGACAATATACATTGAGAATCTTGAAACCCCAACCCAGCACGCCTGAAGCCGCCCAGGGTGGAGATGTTCAACTCATGCATCAGGAAGAGACTCATGGATCAGCACTCCAACCCCCAGCATACCCTTCCCACTAGATACCACTGCCTTGAACCCTCTTCCCTGCACAATGTTCTCCAGCTGCTCTAAGTATTAACAAAACTTAATGACAAAAAGTTTTTAAGCCGCACAAAGGGTGCTATTTACCAGGGCAGAGGCGCAACTAGGGGGGGGGGGCGGCTGGGCACGTGCCCTCCCCTAGCACAGTTCTCTGATTGCAATGAAAAAGTTAGAGGTCTCACTGTGATTTGAACTCGGATCGCTGGATTCAGAGTCCAGAGTGCTAACCATTACACCATGAGACCTTGCTACACACAAGGGCCAGTTGTCAGGTTCCAGTGTCACAAAAATAGTGTGTTCCTTGTTTGCAGAGCTTGCAATTTTTCCTACAAATCAACACACCCATGATAAGTCTCCATCGGTAGTTTTTGATCCTCATCAACAAAAGGAATTGGTGGGCTCGTCCGGGATTTGACCCCGGGACCTCTCGCACCCTAAGCGAGAATCATACCCCTAGACCAATGAGCCAGGGTATCGAAAGAGAAGGCAGACTTAAGAACAACTCTACCACACGGAAATATGACCTTCAAACCAAAAAAAGGCCCTGTTACCTGCCGGGATTGAACCGGCAACCTCACCCGTGTGAAGGGTGCGTGATAACCACTACTGCAGAGCCCATTGGATTAGCAGTCCAATGCCTTAACAACGCGGCTTCCTCGTCATGGCGGTAGAAAGGGGAAACTGTTTTGGCTTCATACAAATAACCAAGAGAAAATAACATTGAAAGGATAAAATTTGAGCACAGATTATTTAATCAAAAATATTTCCCACACCGGGAGTTGAACTCAGGCCTGCTAGGTGAAAGCCAGCTATCCTAGGATGCTGTTTCTGTCCCGGATCGAACCGGAGACCTTCTGCGTGTTAGGCAGATGTGATAACCTCTACACACAGAAACTGTTGGAAACCCCACATTTGAACAGAGATCTTACTTCCTTGTCATTGACCTTTTACAGACTGAGAGCTATCCGCTCATTCTCCCATTGGTGGATGTCTCTAGCCGTGATCGTCTAGTGGTTAGGACCCTGCATTGTGGCCGCAGTAACCCAGGTTCGAATCCTGGTCACGGCAGTGACTTTTTGTTTGATGACCTTTCCTAATGTACATCACCTGTAGCGATCTGTATTACCAGCCTAACAAGAAAGTGGTGAGCATAGCTGCCTTCCAAGTAGTTGACCCGGGTACGACTCCTGGCCGACGCATTGTCTTTTTTATTTTTTTTGGACCACCGTTAAAATCATTGGAATTATTTCTTTTTTCACTTTTCCCTTCTGCCAACAGCCTCTGTAGCGCAGTAGGCAGCACGTCAGTCTCATAATCTGAAGGCCGTGAGTTAGAGCCTCACCGGTGGCAAATTCTTTTGATTTTTTTATCCTGGGCTATTAATAGTTAAACTAATGTAAATAGTACAACAGAAGTGGGTATGTTTGTTTACAAGGCTTATTAAGAAACAAATAAAAAACATCAATTATTACTGCAAGTGCAACAAATCTAGCTGTTTTTAAATTTAATTGGTTTTTATCTAGAAATGAAGCTTTCGTTTCCTCATTTTTTGGGTCCGTTTCCGGTTTTGAAAAAAAGTTTTTAAATCTCAGTTTTTTGATCGGTTTTGTCTTTTATTGGGTCTGTTTCCTCATTTTTTTGGTCAGTTTCCGGTTTTCATAAAAAGTTTTAAATTCTCAGCTTGTTCATCGGTTTCCTCTTTTTTTGGGTCCGTTTCCTCATTTTTTGGGTCCGTTTCCGGTTTTGAAAAAAAGTTTTAAAATCTCAGTTTTTGATCGGTTTCCTCTTTTTTGGGTCCGTTTCCTCTTTTTTTGGGTCCGTTTCCTCTTTTTTTGGGTCCGTTTCCGGTTTTCAAAAAAAGTTTTAAAATCTCAGTTTTTTGATCGGTTTCGTCTTTTATTGGGTCTGTTTCCTCATTTTTTTGGTCAGTTTCCGGTTTTCATAAAAAGTTTTAAATTCTCAGTTTGTTGATCGGTTTCCTCTTTTAGGGGGGTGGGTTGGGATTCTTCACACTCACTCCCTCCTCAACAATTCTTGCCCAAGAGGGATTAGAGGCTGCTGGTGTCCTCTGTTGGAAGCGGCAGTAGCGGCTAATATGCCCTACTTTTGTGCAATTAAGACAGACCTTCTTAGAGGCTGTGCTAAATACCAGGAATTGTTCCCCAATGCTGGGCACATCAATCATAGAGGGAAGCACTGTATTCTCCTTCAGGACCATCTTCAGGTGGTAGGTGCCATCAGCTACCTTGTAACCAGTCTCCTTTAGGTACCCCAGAGATCCCTTGGTGATGGTTCCCCACTTTGAGAGGAGGTTATTAATGAGGTTCAGATCTAGGTTAAAGGGGAGGTTCACAACTGTTACAGGGGTGGTCACAGTGGTCGCAGACCACCCAAATACTTTCTTCTTGTATTTGGTCCACAGTACTCCTTGTTCCAGGCTCTGGAGTACACTTTCAAAAACTTCTTCAGAGTTAACTGTAACCATCAGTAGGTTTGTCTTCTGATAGATGTAGGAGCTCAGTATCTTATCAAAATCAAGCTTCAGGCACTCCACCAGGAAATCAACCCATTCCTGGGTAGGGACAATGTCTCCAGGGAACGCATCAACCACGTCAATGACCAGACAGTTCTTCCTGGAGCTGAATATCTTGTTCATAGATGCCATGTTGGGTAGGCTCGAACTCGGATTTCAATATCTAAACCCGATGATTTAACCAACTTTGCCACTGACAAAACTTGCCGCCGTGCAAAATTGGCGCTAGTGTTAAAACTTCGCTTAAATTGGAGTCTCCTGCCGGAGATAATTAATTAGCCCAGGAAAAACGGACCCAGCCCCGACTGAAGGAGGGGGGGGGAGGTAATACCGGAGCCTTATTCACACATGTCCGTACTCAAGAGTGATCGGACGAGAACTGGTGCTTTCAACATGATATGGCCGTAGACATTAAAAGGATTCAAAAGTTGCTTACTGATCAAACCTAACACCATTTTGTGAAGAAATTACTTCCTTGTCATTGACCTTTCACAGATTGAGAGCTATGCGCTCATTCTCCCATTGGTGGATGTCTCTAGCCGTGATCGTCTAGTGGTTAGGACCCTGCGTTGTGGCAGCAGTAACCCAGGTTCGAATCCTGGTCATGGCAGTGACTTTTTGTTTGATGACCTTTCCTAATGTACATCATCTGCAGGGATCTGTATTACAACATTAACAAGAAAGCATCAGTGGTATAGTGGTGAGCATAGCTGCCTTCCAAGCAGTTGACCTGGGTTTGATTCCCGGCCGATGCCGTTAAAATCATTGGAATTACTTCTTTTTTCACTTTTCCCTTCTGCCAACAGCCTCCATAGTGCAGTAGGCAGCGCGTCAGTCTCATAATCTGAAGGCCTTGAGATCGAGCCTCACCGGGGGCAAATTCTTTTAATTTTTCTTATCCTGGGCTATCAATAGTTAAACTAATGTAAATAGTACAACTGAAGAGCTTTACTATATTTTATATAATCAAAAAGTGTCTATACTTATACTCAACCTATTCCATAAGATTGTCTGATTAACAACAACAGCCACGCAAAGTTTAAGAAAACAATGCAAAGAGAATAACTGAAAGTCAAACTCTTATTTTTTACGCTAAGATCTTTAGGAACTGTTTCTAGAGATTTGATTAACAATTTTGTTCAAAACTCAAAAAGCCAGACACTCTTTGATTATAGACTCTATACAGAACTAATAAAAGAAAAAAAAAACCTTACTTTTATCTGTCAGCATATATTTCACAAAGGTAGAGAATAGAGTGCCACTCCAGAGTGATAATACATGCATAGTTTTTATACCAAAGTAATCACAATTGCATTTGCGCACACATATAAAGAATAAAAACTCCTTGACGTACACGGTGTTGCACAACTTTGAAATTTCAATATCCAGAATATTGATCCAAAAATTACAAGTTTTGAAATAAAATAAAAAAATCACAAAAGTTAATGCCTACAGCACTAAGTATTCCCAGGCGGTCACCCATCCAAGTACTAACTTAGCTCAATGTTGCTTAACTTCAGTGATGTGGTATTATATATTTCAGTGCAAACTTTACAGAGACTTATTCAAGACAATATTTTATGTAAAATCACAAAATAATTATTTCAGGTTTCTTGATGGTTTATTTAGTATTCTGCAGGACCAACATTTTGTAGGAGTCTCAGAAGTTGATGACTCCTAGTATAGGCAGATTCATGTTGATATGTTACTCCCCGTCCGGGAATCGAACCCGGGCCTTCCACGTGACAGGCGGAGATCCTCACCACTAGACTAACGAGGATTGTTAAATGCAGTTGTTACAGTAACCCTCTTGGGAATTCTGTATAACACAGCTCCTTTAGAAAAAAAAGGCAATCCTTCGAGCCGGATTTGAACCAGCGACCTATGGATCTCTGCTTAAACCAACTACAGTCCACCACTCTAGCAACTGAGCTATCGAAGGTGCTATGAAACTCAAAATTTAAATTCCGCGCCACAATCTAGTTCTGACCTTTTGTTCCGATGTTTCCGGGTTCTGTGCGAGATCTGCATACAAAGTCTGAATATCTGAGCTAACCAACTAACACACGATATAACTGGGGGCGTAGCTCAGATGGTAGAGCGCTCGCTTAGCATGCGAGAGGTACCGGGATCGATACCCGGCGCCTCCACAACTTTTTTAAAATTGCTTTCCACGATCTTAGGAAAACTTTAAGAAAAGAATGGCAAAAGATTGCATCGTCCGGGAATCGAACCCGGGCCGCCCACGTGGCAGGCCAGCATTCTACCACTGAACCAACGATGCAGATGTAGTCATCAGAGAATGTTTGACATAGGCATGGCATCATGAGAAAACTGACCTTTGTAAAAAAGTGAGAATTGAAGTTGTCAGTCAACTTGTGTTGACCCATTCTTTTGCTTTATTTAAGTCTTTTACACGTGGAAAACCTCTCCGTGTGTTAAACATTCGCTGATATCTGAGTACTGCCCCAAAAAGAATTTCGCAGTCAGTAGGATTCGAACCTACACTCCCAGAGGGAATCTGATTTCTAGTCAGACGCCTTAACCACTCGGCCACGACTGCAGACTTTGAGAACAAGGTTCCCGCCAAAACAAACTCTGCTTGACAATCAATGTCCAGTTTGTTCAACAATGTACCCAGCTTTGACACCAAGCCCGGCTAGCTCAGTCGGTAGAGCATGAGACTCTTAATCTCAGGGTCGTGGGTTCGAGCCCCATGTTGGGCGACAAACTTTTTGACTCACAGTTTTTGCAGAGAAACACTTGTAGCCAACAGCCCTGCCTACAGACATGCAAGAACATTTCAAAATCTTTTCAAACTTTAGTAATCCGGCTCCATGGCTTAGTTGGTTAAAGCGCCTGTCTAGTAAACAGGAGATCGCGAGTTTGAATCTCGCTGGTGCCTTGGACTCACCCTTTTGTTGTAAACAGGTACTGAGAATAAAATTTTCTTCAAAAGAAGAGAATTTTTCATTTTGATTAAAGGTTACAAACAAGAAAAATGCCGCGACCCGGGATCGAACCGGGGACCTTTAGATCTTCAGTCTAACGCTCTCCCAATTGAGCTATCACGGCCTGTTGGAGTGTGCAACCCTCGTGGGAAAATCATTATGTAGGACACATTTCTCTGATAGCAATGAAAAAGTTAGAGGTCTCACCGTGATTTTTGGTGAACGTTTTTTCGGTTCACTTGCAATTTTATTTCTAATCTATCAACTTTACATGCACATTTCTTATATTTCAACAGTTCATACAATTATATTATGGTATATTACATGAGGAACTACTTTATTAATTTCTCTCTTTCTTATGTCCTGTTGGATCAGAGCTTCCAGACGTCTCACTGTCAGGATCCTTGCCTCCTTCTGGAACATCCACCACAGCTGAGTTACTTTCATGGTGAGGTAGGCTATCTCCAATGCATACTTATCCCTTGGAAACTGTAGCCAGAACACCTGGGTGTCAGACCAGGTTACAGATTCCCTGGAGAGAGTGAAGATCTTTGCTCTCAACCACTCCCAGATCTCAACCACTGCTCTACATTGTGTGAAGATGTGGAAGGTGCTTGCTGGGCTATTCCTGCACCAGGTACATGTACTATCTTCCCACCTTCTTGGGTTAAGGTAGTGGAGTCTTGCCTTGGTGGGAAGAGTGTTAGTAACAACCTGGAAGTAGAACTCTATTGTTCCGCTATCCCCCACCCTATGCATCCTCCTACACACTGTCTCAACATAGGGAAGATTCAACTCCTGAACTCTGCTTGGCAGAGGAGTTTCCATGAAACCCAGGTATAGGCTCTTTGTTGTTATCACTCCTCTCCTGTTCAAGGCTTGGATCTCAAAGGCTTCCTTCACAAGGTCACTCCAGCTCTTGAAGAAGTCTGTGGAAACCTCTGCTCTAGGCCCAGCAACTAGAAGGTGTTCACGTAGCCTTAAAGCCATCCAGTATCTCAGATGCTTACTCCCTCCTTGAACCATCCAATATCCTGTTTTTGCTGGAAGAGCCTGGCACTTGGCCTGTACATTCACCAACCCCAGACCACCAAGCTCTTTAGCTGCGTACAGTTGATCCAGGGAAATCCTCTCCACCTTATCATTGAAGAGGAAGAATGACATTGATTGGTGCACTTGATCCACAACCTGCTGCTGGATTGGGAGTATCTGAGCACCATACCACAGTTTTGCCAGAATCAGCTTATTCAAGAGTCTCACCTTCCCTGCCAAGGAGATCCCCCTTCGAGTAACCCATTGCTGGACCAGTGATCGAATACTCCTAACAGCAGCCTCCCATGTTAGTTGACATGATTGATGCACTAAAGTAGCTAGCTGAATCCCCAATATCCTCATATCCGTCACAGATTGGACCCAAGGAAGCTCCCATCTGTCCTCATCCTTCCATTCTCCGAGCCCCATTATCTTCGTTTTCCGGGATCTGCTGAGCACACGTCTGTTTGACTGGGGCATTTAGTATTTTCTCTCTCTCTCTTGGTCTCTGTCTATCTTTCTGTCTTTCTAACCGTTCGGCAGCCCGGTCCGGCATTTCTGACAGAGAGAGAGAGAGAGAGAGAAAGAGTGCTACGGCAAAGAAAATAGTTCTTATTGAAATCGATGATTATTAACTTAAACTAATAGTAAAAGACATTATTTTAATAAATTTACATGTCTGCAATAACTTTTGATATCTAATGTACTTTTTAATCAGAAAATGTATCACGAACAAATATACCAAAATTAATGAACCTTTGAAGTAAAATGTGAGGCAAGACTTAAAATGAAACCCTAAATAAGTTTGAATAAATTAAACAAAACTTGAAATAATAATGTCATGCTCAAAACAACTTTAAAAGGTTGGGGTATTAACTAATTACTGTGCTTTTGGAGTTAGAGTGGGGCCGCTACTATACATTCCTTGCCACCCGACTCAACCGGGTGCACCCTCAACCGACCCTCTTTTAATTACTTTAGTACAGATGTATTACCAAATTTTATCAACAACATACATTTCATGTTTAAATGGAAGATCAGGGTTCTGCTAATTGGTTCAGCATTTTTTTTATATTATATATTTTCACAGAAACATACAATGGTTATAAATTAACAAATTGGTTAATACATTAGATTTGATTATGGTAATATTACATGGATAAATATTGTATTATAACATATACAGTTTCCATGACAAAATGTTGGACTTGCAAAATGTTTAACCATTAATTCCTTAAATTAGATTCATTGGTTATAATTAGAGATTCTCAATTAGATTTCCAAGGCTTGGAAAGTTTCCCTTGGAGTACACAAGGATTGCATGTTTTAAAAAACCCTTTAAATGGGAAACTGTTGGGTTATTCCCTTCCCACTTGCAAGAATGAACATAGATTACATAAAAAGAGATAAGGAATAATATCTCATTTAAATTCCTGTGTGGTTGAATATCTAGAAACAAAAGTCTTAAATTATCCATGATTAATGGCTGACTCCCAATTATTCTTCTGAGAACAGTCTTGAGGTATATCCAGGTTTCATTTGTATATATGCAGCTTGTGAAGAAATGGCTGCATGTTTCTTCTACCCTACACCAGTTGCAAAGTCCTGATGGATGCTGATTCATTCTGAACAACCTTGACTTAGTCTTGTATATGTTGTGAATAATCGAAAAGATCAGATCTCTCCCTTGTATGCTTATGACTTTAGATCTTAGATTTCTCCAAACCCTCTCCCATTCTACTCCAGCATGCTTTGACAGCACCTTTGGAGGAGGGGGGGAGTTCATGAGCTCCAAATAGACCTTCTTCGCCTTGACCTGCTTCAAGCCCTGAGGGTTTACTGCCCCAAGAATGAAGGACTCCTTCAGCAAACAGATTACTTTCTTGAAGTAAGGAGTTGTAATCTGTGCATTCAGACCTCCCCTGAGCTCTGGTAACCAGGTGGTCAAAGACATCCCAATCCAGTAGATTAAATGATTCCTATGAGGACCATTAACAGACAAGATTCTAGATACTTGGGTAAGAAAAAGAGAGTCACATCTTACAGAAATGCTAGGAAGTCCCAATCCACCTTCTTCCACCTTATTAAACAGTTCTTCATAGGGTAACTTCTCCATCCTACCCCTCCATAAAAACACCCTAGTGGTTCTCTCTAAAGCTTCAACCACTGTGCCAGGAATTGGTAATACCTGAGCCAAGTACCAAAGTTTGCTCATGGCAAAGGTGGTTAACACCCTTACTCTCTGCTCCAGGGTTGGTAGATTCCTAGAGCCCCAAGATACCAGCAGATTAAAGTAACCTTGAGAACAACTCTCCCAAGAACTCCTAATTGTCTCTGTCACTGTGGGGTGAAAGTTAATTCCAAGAATTCTCAGAGATGGTGCTGTTCTCACCCAAGTTAGAGGCCAGCGCTCCCTTCCTGCCCAGCCACCTAACCCCATAACTTTGGTTTTACTAGTTCTGTTAAGAACAGTTCCTGACAGGCTCTCAAACCTAAGAAAAGCTTTGTTCAAGAGTCTCATATCCTCAAGCCGTGATGAAACAGCTGTAACATCATCAACATAGGGTTCAGATCCTTGTTTCACGGGACCAATTTGAATCCCCTGAATATTGTGTTTAATAAAATTCAAGAGAGGCTCCATGTTAATCAAGAAAAGAGGCATTGCTGCTGGATCTCCTTGCCTTAAAGAAATTGCTACAGGGAGTTCTCTTGTAAGTTTGCCAAGAATGAAGCATGTTGTTATTTCTCTGTGACAAGTTTCCACCCAGCTTATAAATTCTGGACCAAAACCCATCTTTCTCATGACTCTAGTTACAAACTCAATTGTTGTCTTATCATATGCTTTGAATATATCAAAACTAATGATATATGCATCAAGGTGGTTCACATTTACATAATCTATTGAAGATAGAATATTTGAGGCTCCAAATAAAATATTTTTTGGTTTAGTTCCACATAACTGTCCTGACTGTAGAAGATCAGGAAGAACCCTTGACAGTCTTCCAGTCAGCATCTTGGTTAGGATCTTGTAATCTGTAGAGAGCAATGTTATTGGTCTAAGCTGGCTAACAGATGGTGTTCCTGGCACCTTACTCAAAAGCCTGGTCACTCCTTTCCTCATACTCTCTGGAAGGAGTCCTGAATTCACTGCAGTGTTTAAAACTTCAAGCATTGTTGGAGCTATCACTCTTTTAACTTTCTTGTATAGTTCATAGGTTATGCCATCCAATCCAGGTGATTTATTTGATGCACATGTTTTAAGTGCATCCTCTAATTCTTCCAAAGAAAAAGGAAGCTCAAGAGCCCTTCTTTCATCTTCAGAGAGTGTGGGGATACCTTCCAGAAACAGATCCAGCTCAGAAAGGTCAGGAACAAAAGGGGAACCAGTATCCACAGGTTCAGAAGCTTCTACTGGATCAGGGGGGTAATATAATCCATCTGGATCTGCATGAATTCTCTCAAAGTATTCATCCTCCTTCTGCATATAATCCACCATGCCACCATGAGTTCTATGATGCCCATTAAATAGGGGTCCATAGAAAGAAAGAATTGATTCTTCTATGGAATCCCAATCATCAGTCTCCACCATAGTTCCAGCTCTATCAACCATTAAACTAGATAGGTTAGCCACCTTACCCCTTTTAACCTCTCTAGCCACATGATACAGGCTTCCAGCCTCAACCTCTGCATGCTCAGAGTTTCTAGATCTCACCAAAAAACCTTCCAGATCCTCCTGAATCATACTTCTTATTCTACTTCTTATATACACAACCTCCTCCCAATCACCTTCTTTTAAAGCAAGATCAAGAAGCTCAAAAAGAGCATCCTTAGTACCCTTCCTAGAATAAGCTCTGACCTTAGAATATTTAATCAGAAATTGTTTTAGATTTGGCTTGAAGTAGATCTCCCACCAATCACACACACTGGGATAACTAGGTTGATTAATCAGTGCATGATTCCAGAATAGCTCAAAATTTCCCACAAAATCCTCATCTTGTAGAATCTTGCTGTTCAGCTTCCAGTAAGGTTGATGAACAGCAGCCCGGATAGGGGGAACAGGAACATTACCAGTGATCTCTACAATCACAAGACGGTGATCAGACAGAGTTGGAAGATGTTCAATGGATGACACATCTCCTACCAAACTAAGAGGTATATATACTCTATCTAGTCTTGAAGCCACACCACCAGGTCTTGAGAAAGTCCAGTCCCCCAGTGTATGTGGTTTCAGTAGCTGATGAACATCAGTGTAGTTGAATAATCTGATTAAATCAGTCAGAGCAGGACAGTTTTTAGCTTCAAAGTTTGCAGTTGTGTCTGATCTGTGGAGTATACAGTTGAAATCACCCAACAGGATAGGAAGATTATCTCTGTGACTTAAATTCCTGAGCAGAGTTTCACCAAAGAACATTCTTCTCTGCTCCCTATATTGATTACCACTAGGAGCATATACATTAATAAACTGTAATCCACCATCTAGCGTTAGGAGAAGCATTCTACCTGGTACTAGAGGATGAATTTCTCTCACTTGAAGACTGGTTCTGTATATGTATCCTACTCCTGGTTGCTCATTTACGCCTAGAGAAGAAAATCCACCATACCCATATCTTGAGATTAGAGCATTTAACTCTTCAGTTCCCTGGGGAACTTCCTGAATAGCCACAATATCAGGATTTTCACTAATTAGAAAGTCAACTATACCACTTAGTAATCTTGAGTGGTTAACATTGAAAGTACATAACTTAAACATTATTTATGTTTAGGGGTGTGAGCCACTCTCACTTTCTTCTCTGGTGGATAAATTTGTACGGGAGAACCAGGATTCTTGATTGTTGCAACCAAGACCTGAGACCCCAAGCTTGGGATTTCCCCAGTGGAAAACCCAGGGGTTGCAACCTTATCCCGTTTATGCTTCTCAACCAAGTTGAGTGACACAGGCTCTGGACTAAGCTGCAGGTCCAGCGAATCAGTCAGCTGATCCTGGAGAACCAGACGTGGTTCTTCCCCTCCAGTAGGGGAAAGTCCAGGGACTTCATCACTTGGAACCTCAGCATCCAGACCTATGCCAGTCAGAAGGGATTGAGATGGAGGATCATCCTGCTCTCCAACATCCATTCCATCTACCTCCCCTTGAACATTAGTTTCATTATCAGTATCTTCAAGGCCTTCATCTCCTCCTCCTCCAGGCACCTGAATATTTGGACCATCTACAGACCTACCTCCATCCCCTTGTGCATCCTGACCAGGGTCATCACCTTCTACCTGTTCCAGGGGGGGGTACTCAGCTGCAGCAATGGATGCCCAGGATTTAGGCATAGGCTTGGTTCTGTCAATATCCTTAGCTCTCTTCCTACAGAAAGGAGCAATGTGACCAGTTTGCAAACATTTGAAACAAGTCCTATCTTTCTGATCAGAGAAAACCTGCAAAGATTCTCCCATCGCTCCAATTTCAATAAAGGCAGGTAAGACAGCCCCAACCCTTAACTTCATCCTCAGCAGAAGGGTTCCATCCAGGACTCCAGGGAATTCATCAAGAACTCCCAATCTAGCTGAAACAATTACTCCAAACTCCTCCATCTTCTGCTTCACTTTATCTAAACTGATATTGACGTCCATGGGCACCTGGCCAGTCTTCAACATCTCGTTGGCCTTGCTCATCTCGTTCCTATCATTACCGTAAGTACTGTGTAACCCTGACATATCCTGGGCGGGGGCTCTCGGATCCATGTTATAAGTCCTCAGGTTTATCAGCTGATGGTCTAGCACTGCTTTAATCTCTCTTTCGTGTTTAATCTCTTTAAGCATAAATATGAGACAAGTTTTCCTCAGGTCTGCGTTATACAAGCCCATTAACATATTTGTCTTGAATTCCACTAGACTCCTCCAGGCTGGGGGGTAGGCTTGCACAAATAACCTCAGTTTGTCCGTGTAGTACTGCCTAGCATCTTCATTTCTCATCTGTCTCCGCTGCAGATACTCCATCTTCCTGCCCTCCTCATCCTTCTCATGAGTGAACTTCTTTAATAATTCCTGGAAGAACTCACCAATCTCATAATTGTCAAAAGCCAAACCATCAGGTTTCAACAATACTATCTCAGACTGAGCCTTTCCTGTTATACAGTCTAGCAGCATCCTCTTGATCGCATCATTTGGGATCGTTTCACACTTAAACCTTGACAAATGCTTCTCCAACTCCCCACACCAGTCTCCTCGGAGGCGTGGGTTCGGATCCCACCGCTGCCACCACTTTTGTAACAAATCTAGACGCGATTACTACACTCAAAGTCTAACAAAGAACACACTTATCTCTATCTCTAGCCAAAACTCAAGGCTCTCTATTCTCAGCCAAAACTCTAGGCTCTATATACGTCTGTATAAATCAGAGAATACTATTGAACTAACTTTATTTATATACAGGTAAATAAACTGACCGGGCTATCCCGGCAAGGTCAACGTACAGATAATTAAGATATTTACAGATAACATAGATAGCATTATACTTGATACAGAATATATTACATGTACAAGTACTGTACACGACCAATCAGCAAACATCTGTATTCATGGATATTTAATGATCCTTTGAATACGAAACACAAAATCTTCAAAAAAAAATACTGAATTCATAAATGTTATTTTTCATGTTTAAAATTGTAGTATTTCTTTAAAAGTTGTATTATATTTAACAAGTGGCCATGAGATGGCACTCTAAAAACCTAGCGTAAAAAAGTAGCATGTTGTGTCGGGTCAACTTAGGCCTACGTAGTCCACCCTGTGTAGTCTGTGGCTGAAATCTAATGATGAACTTTTACCCTTTACTTTTACTTGAAAACCAGGATACACTGGGGGGGGGGGTGGAAGTTGACCCCCCTCCCATCTAAATCTATGTTTGATGTCCAATATAACAAATGATACATCATTGGAAAGCTCTTATACTTTTCTTTTAAAATCTGCAAAAAAATTGCAAATTTGCAAAAACTATTTTTTTTGCAAAATCCGGTTATAAAGGTCAAATTTTTGAAAAAAATTTCCAGAAATTGATAAAAAATATATTTTTAAAAATCCTTGACCATGTCATTTCAAATATGCAAAAAATTAAAAATTTTGCAAAATTTTAAATAGCCTGATGTGTAATTAAAAAAAAACTAAAAAGGTGCAAATTTCTTCTGACTGGCTGTGTGCAAATAATTTGCCAAAACTTGTGCCTGTGGACTCAGACAGTTAGTATAAAAGTCCGATTTTAGACTTAAAAGGAGGGCTATGGCCTGATGAGTATTTAGGAAAAGTTAGGAAATTTCTACAGTCTACAGACCAATACTTATTGAGTTATATAACAAAAACTACAGTGGGGGGGGCGGGTTAAAATTGCCCCCCCCCCAGTAGGAATAGGGTTAAAAACTTGCTCTCTTTTAGCCAACGTTTGCATTAATTTTGCAATAAAATATGCATTACAACCAGGCCCGCAACTAGAAATTTGGTTAGGGGGGGGGGCTAGGGGGAAATATTTCGCAAATTTTTTTTGGCCCCCCCTAAACATTTTTAGGGGGGGGGCAAGAAAAATGTGTGATATACTTAAACAATAAAAACTAACCTCACCAACTGGATATTCAGTATAGTCAACACATCTGATTTGAAATAAAAAAAGAAATCTTTTCTGGTATAAATCACAAAAATAATTAATTTACAATTATTACATATATATTTATAATATTTCATTAGTTATAAATCAGATATGTTCATTGTACTCAGAAACTGACAAGAAATGCCTTTAAAAATTCATGATTTTACATGAAAAATATTTTTTTTTAATCACATCACACAATATTTGCGGTGAACATGTAGGATTAATTTAATAGTTGTACTACAGTATTAAAGCAATATCATAATAAGTGGCAGAACTGATAGTGAAAATATCTAAAAAATACTTATCTATTTATATAAACATAAACAATAAAATCAACTATACACAATTGATTTAAACATAAACACTGACATCAAAATTTATTTCAAAATCAACATTCATATCAAATATCAACATAAAAGTAAACATCTAAATTTATATTAATAGTAACATCAACATAAGTATCAAAATCAACATCCATATCAACATTAACATTAACAACGACGTTGATTTTGATGAAAATATCAACATTAGACATATATCGAAAGAGGGGATGCGAGCTTGTATCAAGGTAGCGTGGCCGAGCGGTCTAAGGCGCTGGTTTAAGGCACCAGTCTCCTCGGAGGAGACTGTACAGTGAATGTATACAGCGAGAACCAGAAAACTGTGGAATAGGAAGACGACATTAAACCTTATAATTAAGTGTAACAAAAAAAGTTTCACTAGTATAACGATCATCACTTATTGAGTGAAATAAGTCTGTTTACAATGGACTATTGTTGTGTCTCATGATCATTGGACTATTTAAAGCCATACTTTAAGTCTAAAAGTCGTCTTTTTATTCTCACTGTAGAACATTTCAATAAAACCATTCTGTGAATGAAACGTTATTTAAAAATACGAAGACAGAACCCTTTTATTTCAACAACGTCATCATTAACACCAACATCAATGCCAAGTGTCAAGGTCATCATCTATATTTAAATCAGCCCCACCAATAACATTAACATCAACCTGAATATTAACAAGAGCAAATAATGACTAGACAATAATCTCTTCTGCTTTATTCTTTTAAGTGCTACATTTCATTTGGCAGTAAGTGCTGCTTTCAATAGTCATTGTGTGCCTACAGGTCTGTGAGTTGAGAATATAAATGTTTGAATGTTTGAATGTGTGTTTGTGCATAATGAGACCTAATTTAGTTCAAGTATCGAGGATGATTGTATTCCTCCGGGGTAGGAAGTAGAGATTTAAAGATATACGAACTGATAACATGTCATACATATATATAATCATATATATCGTGTCTCAGAATAATATATAAAAGAAAAGCAAATAGTTTTGATTACTGAAACTGAAAATCACGTTTTTCTCCCGGACATTTTGACTCTTTTATTTTCACATTTTGAGCATAAACTTTTGAGACACCCGGTGGAAATTGTAAAGCCCATTTTGTACAACCGACATGCATACATTATTCAAATATGTTGATATGTTAATTTGTAAATACATTCGCGCAAACATTAGAATGATTAGAATGATTAGAAAAGAAAGTTCTCCCGTCAGGACATTTGTTGGAAAATGTACGCTAGATTCTGACGTGTGTATTTTGCTTAGTCAACTACACTGATCATTGTTATTTGTTGCAGTACGTGGAAAAGGGATATGAAAATAAACCAAAATTTCGGGGGGGGGGGGTTAATTCATGGTCTATTTGGGTTATAAAAAGAATTGTAGCTTTTTCATTCATGGTCTATTTGGGTTATAAAAAGAATTGTAGCTTTTTCTTCACCTTAATCTTACATGATAAAATGGTAGATGAAGACAACTTCTCATAATTATACAGTGCTCCCCAAAATAATATGGTAAGCATAGACGACTTCTCTGAAATATACAGTACTCCCCAAAATAATATGGTAAGCATAGACGACTGCTCAGAAATATACAGTGCTTTCCAAAATAAATCTTCTTTTCTCACTTTCTCTTTCTTCCTTTCTTTCTCTTCTTATTTCTTCCTTCCATTTACAGTAACATACAGTAATAAAATGGTAAATTGAAGATAAATTTTCTTTAATATGTAATCTTTCAAGAAGCACTTATATTTACGAAAAGTAATCATCATTTACCATATTATTTTGGGGATCACTGTATATTTATGAGCAGTCGTCTATCTTAGCAACCCAATGTTGTATAACCTTTGATATTTCAAAATATAAACTCTGCAGGTTCAAATTTGAAATATTCAAGGTCTACACCACTAGGTTCAATTATAGATAAAGGGATTAGAATATTTGAATTTGTTGCAAAAACTCAATTCCTTTCAGTATTTGGTATTGGGGTTAGTTAGGATTAAGAAACATATTTTTTCCCCTGTTAAAGATGCTTATTGAGAGTGTGTGGGACCCTCTCTCTGTAAATCCTTGAAAAGTCAGTTTATCAAACTCAATATTCCATATCTCCCCCCAACCCCAACTGTTCTCATTATAATGATAAATAATGACGGTGTCATAAGTTTATAAGATCTTGAATGCGTCTTTGCATCATTAAACTATATTTGAGCATGCTTAACATCCACTTCTACCCTTGCAGCATGCCGGGCATACATTTCAAATATCTTAAGAAAGCAGCTACACAATGTATCGGGTGTCTCAATGGTATTTTACTAGATCCAGAAAAAAACATGTTTAAAGGGACTGTAGACGTAATTTCAAGTGACCCTCGATTAAAAGAGGTAAATGTACGTTTACCAAACTACCCAATAAACTTTTAAAAAACATGATGGAAATATTCTTATTTTTCTTTTTAAAAATTGATAATTTCTATTTGTGGATGTTGTTTATATAAAGATGTAGAGGGTACACATGTGAATCGGGAATGTCTTTAAATGGATGACCACTAAAAATTACGCTTACAGTCCTTATACAGATGTAGAGACCTTAAACAAATCCTGGGAAAGTTTTCAAATTGTTTAGGCCTAGCAGTAATATAGTCTTTATATAGGTATCAGAGACGATAAAATTTTTTTAGAAGAGGGGAGCTGGTAAGAAAAGTTGTTATTCCCAACATTTTTTAACATTTTTTGGGACAAACTTTAATTATTCTTGTCATACTATTGGATTTTTGGGATATATCTGTAAATATTCTGGTATATACTGTGATTATTCTGTGAGAATTCTAGGAAACGCTGTCTATATTTTGGGACACCCAGTAAATATTTTGGGATACTTGATAATTGAGAAAACCTCAAAATTCTAGGAGACACTCTTTAGTATTCTGTGACACCATGGGAGCAATATGGGACACCCTGTGAACATTCTGTGAGAGCCTGTACGAATTCTGGGACACCCTGTGAATATTCATGGACAGTCTGTAAGAATCCTTGTCTGTTTGGTAGAACACGACATGAATTTATGTTGGAAGTCACAGCTAAGGTTCAATTTAAACATATTTTGAATATTTAAGATAAGGTTTCAAATTCCATGTTTCACCATTGCATGATCCTATCTTTCTCTCTCTCCAGGATCAAAACCAGGATCTAGAATATTAATTAAAATTGGGGTTTTATCTCCAATTCAAATTTTGGTGAAAAAGGTAAATACTTTGGTGAAAAAAGGTAAATACTTTGGTGAAAAAGGTAAATACTTTGGTGAAAAAGGTAGATACTTTGGTGAAAAAAGGTGAATACTTTGGTGAAAAAAGGTAAATACTTTGGTGAAAAAAGGTAAATACTTTAGTGAAAAAAAGGTAAATACTTTGGTGAGGAAAGTTAGATATTTTGACAAAGAGTTTTCTTGAAAACTAGAAAACATCCATACCATTGTTAACTGCTTTAATAATTGAAATTGCAGATTCTAGATGAGATGAAATGAGAGCTTTTCCTGCAAAGTAATTTTGGAACACTCAGCTGGCATAATTAGCAGGATACACGTAACCTTGCAGGCTTTAACTGCATCCTGCAGCTCCGGGATAATTCATCTCTTGATTTAAATAGGAGGAGAAACTATTATCTAAAGGAAGTAAATTCTACACAACATTATCCTTTTGTTTTCAACCTTGACATTGAGTTTTTCAACAGGGTGTGAATTTATATTTTTTTAATCCTTGTATCTGATAATTAAATACATTCTGTTGGTAATCTGGGTTTAAGTCATAAGTTGATATATGACATTCAAAAATGAAATTATTCCGTGACACCCTGTAAAAGTATACAATTGAAAGATGCAACCCAGAACTCCGGAGTAGAGAAGATAAGGTTGGTATTTGTGGTTTTATCTCCGGGTGATTAGAGCGTATGAACCCGAACCTTGCTCCGTGTAGATACATTAGTATGCGGTGTAATATAGGAACCATCAAATCTGCAAATATAACTGTGATGCTTGGAGTATATAAAAATGTTTGATATGGTAAAATAAAAGAAATTTTAAGATAATCAAAACCTAAATTGTACAATTTCAGTAAGATTATTGAAACTTTTCTATAAATTTCTATCTTTCTTAATTTTTCTATATCCTTTTTGAATTGCTCTATAAAATACTCCAAGCTCTCTAAAGATTTAAAATTAGGCCCATTCCTATTCGAACCTGCTCACATCGCAGCATAACTTTATAGTCGCCGCTATCGCCCAATTTTAGAACAATAATTATACCTGTGGCGTTTTTCAAACGTTTATATTTTGGTTCGATTTAATCCAATTTTGAAGAAAGGATTGAATAAAATTGTAAAGGAAATAACTGAAATAATCCTTATCTATAAACACTATACAGAGTTATTAACTAAGGAAGAGACTTCAGAGACGACTGTACGAATTTTCCTCGGTATTTTCCCTTACATTCATTGTTTTATTTCATTAAAAACTTGTATCCTTCATTGCAATAGGATAAAAGAAATTTCTCCAACATTCAGTTTTATAGAATTTTTGGGGATTTTTTAAGTATCTTCATTTGTGGAAACCCATCGAGATATTAGTAATAGAGGGGGCATCTGGAATTTTAGACTTCTTGTTGTACAATAAACCTAGCCAGGCAAAATTAGGAGAGTTATGCCCGCCCCCTGTGGAAACCCCTTTATCTAGCCAGCTTTTGTACATATTCGTTACGGAACGAGCAAAACACACGAGACACGGGTTACTCGGGAACACATTGGGCAAGGTACATGGATTCAGGATTCTCTCTGTATGATGTGTAATATTTTTTTTCTTAGACCCCCTGTAAATCTGTGTTCCACTTCACCATCCATATCCACCTTGGATCTTTTAAATTCATTGTGTTTCAGGATAAAAGACTAATTAGTTAAATAATCATTTAATTAGTCATTCTTGTTTTAATTATACAGATATAGCTTGCAGAATGTGTTAAGGAAGGAATCAGTTGTACACTTAAAGGGACTGTAGACGTAATTTCTCTTAAAGGGACTGTAGACGTAATTTCCCCTAAAGGGACTGTAGACGTAATTTCTCTTAAAGGGACTGTAGACGTAATTTCTCTTAAAGGGACTGTAGACATAATTTTTCTTAAAGGGACTGTAGACATAATTTCTCTTAAAGGGACTGTAGACGTAATTTCTCTTAAAAGGACTATAGACGTAATTTCTCTTCACCTTCCATTTAAAGAGTACCATGACCCAATTTATAACGGATACCCATAAAGCTTTGTATGATTCAGACTTGAACATTTTCAATTATGGTTTCTCTACAAACGTGAATAGCGAATTTTCATAGTTAAACAGTTTAAAAAACGACAATATCTTCCACATTATATTAATCAGATCAGGGTCTACAAGGTAAATCAGATATCATCCTGGACTTCACTTGAAAAAGTTGTAGGTTTACAGTTGCGTCGAAGCACTGCGTCAATCCTTTATATTTTTGCGTCAGAGTTCACAGAACATGATGGAGCGACCATGTTACGCAATTTCAAATTATTACAAAAAGTTGAATGATTGATAAGAAATTACAGAGATTAATGGGATAGCATATAAAATGTAAGATGGAGAGAAGCAGAATCTAGTAGGAAATATTCTCTGTTTACAGTGTCTCCCAATTAAAATGGGAATTTAGTGGACAACTTCGAGATAGTCCTTCTTATGAATTAGGATTGTAAAACCCAAATCCAAAAGTCATGATAGAGTTAATTTCATATAGTTACATCTAACCTCTATACTGACGAAAAATTCTACGGATTACAGCGTTTTCTAGTAAAAATCACCTTAATACAATTTACGAAAAAAGATCTCGAATTATTTATCAATTCCTTTGTTTATTGGGACACCCTGGACATCGCCATTGTTTATCGTTGAATTTTCATGGTTCTTTCAATCTTCAGATGTTTGCCTTATGGGTGGACAAACCTTGCAATTATATATTTTGAATGTACAGTGAGAACCAGAAAACTGTGAAAAAGGAAGTTGATTTTTACATCTGTTTGCTTCGTAACAACTTCTAATACAATTTAGATATTGCTTAAATGGCATCTTCCTATACCAGAGTTTTCTGTGTTTCACTTTATGTTTTTAAAACATTTGCACAACCTCTTGAGGGTGAGTCAGTTCATCCCCGATCACAATCTGATATTGGGTCAAAATTTAGAAATAATAATTTAACTTTCTGCGTTCAAATTTTTTGATTTGCATTGATTTGCATTGATTTGCAAATGAATTCAAGATGGATGGCATTTTTATGATTTAAAGTCAAAAGAGGGACGGTAATAGTTCCAAGTTTCCATTTGATCAATAAAATAAAACCAAATTTTTAAGACAAGTTTGATTTTTTTCAGGAACAACCTTAATTGCCAATTTGGTGGATTTAGATGATTACTGATTTGAAATTTTAACTCACGATTTAGTTTATTTCGTGAATCTTATAATCTAAGTTTTATGATAACACTTGATCATCTCTGAACTAGGAAATAAGTTATAACAGTCTAATTTGGGGTTAAGATAGATATCTACCAACATCAGTTTGGACACGAGATATTCTGAAAAAAATGTTTTTTTGACTTGATAATTAAACGAAATTTTTTCGAGCACAAACAAAGTAGTTTTGTCACTTTACTTTTGATCATTTTCTAGATTTGTATTTTGCAGCGATTTTTTAACTAGTTTAATTTAGTCGAATTCTATACATTTAATGTTTCAGCTCTATTAGGATTCTTAAAAAATCGAATTTTTTACTTTTAATACGTTATACGTAATTTCACACACTATTGAAAGAAGTGGCATGTTCGTTCACAGCGCGCGGTACCCTGCAAGCCATATTTTGAGCAAAAATGACGAAGATATCCTTGTTTTCCTGTCTGAAAATTTTATTATCTTCGATTGTGGTTTCTCATTATTCTTCCTTATTATTGCTCATATAAAGGTTTAAAGGGTACCATTGTGAATATGACAATATATATTTTTAAGGAAGCAAATGCAAACTATCACTGATGATTTTAACAATAATGTTTTGTGAAACAATCTCTTTAAAGTTAAAATGCTTTATAAATCTCAAAAAAGCACTGCTCAATATAAATCCAAAATTTATTTATTTTGGATGTAGACAAAAGCTATAAAATTCCCACAAGACTACGTAGACTGAAAGCTATAAAGTTCCTACAAGACTACGTAGACATAAAGACTATAAGGATGTGAAGATATCAGGTGTCAAAAAAATTGCTGGTTTCGTTATTTCCACAAAGTGAGAGGTTTAACAAAACACGGCCTTTATAATCATTGTATAACCCTAGATATTAGTATCTCTTGTCAATGAATAAAAATAAAAACTTTAATTTTGTTTTGAGTTTATATTTTAGGACAGCCTGGGGGAGAAGAGTAAGGTCAGGGCTATCATCAATGAGTATTACAGCCTGGAAGTCACGATTCTACTTGTTTTATTGTGTTTAACATCAAACCTGTGCATATATACACTCCACCCTACAGGGTGTACACTGTACACCGTACATTGTACACTGTACAACCTGGATGTCACGATTCTACTTGTTTTATTGTGTTTATCATAAAACCTGTGCATATATACAGGGTATCCCACATCATTTTGGATCGTTCATGGCTCTAAATTGTAGATGTTGGGGACAAATACAAATCAGAAAATTTAGAAAGATTAAATCAAATTAGAAATTGTATGCGCCAAATATAAAAATTTGCATGCAGTATTGTGTGCGTATTTCAGGCGTAAACCTTGGAGATATTCCAATATGATATGAGACGCTCTGTATATATTTACTCATCCTATATACTGTAAACTGTACACTGTACACTGTACACTGCGCACTGTAAACTGTACAGTGTACACTGTGCACTGTAAACTGTACATTGTACACTGTGCACTGTAAACTGTACAGTGTACACTTTGCACTGTAAACTTTACATTGTACACTGTGCACTGTAAACTGTACACTGTACACTGTGCACTGTAAAATGTACAGTGTACACTGTGCACTGTAAACTGTACAAATAGGACAGTTTTTTTGCTTCCTTTTTAAGTTTTACACTAAGGAATCGAGTCTTTGCCATAAACACATATATACTAATTCCTATATCTTTGCAACCTGATAATGTGAATATTTTATATTTAAAAATAAGATTATTTGATCTGACAGAATTCAAAGAATGAAATACCTAAGGTCAACGACATTAAGATACAAAGATATAGGGATTATAAATTCAGGGTGTGTGGAAAAATCTCAATTCCTTTATCAGATTCACTTAACCATTTTAGATTAGTCATAGGCCGAGTTTAAAGAATTTGAACCGCATCGCGGAACCACCAAAAACGGGTTCCATTTGAGCGCCGGCTCAAATCTCGAAACATTTCCAGCTAAACCAACCATGTTTGAACCGCGTCTCATGTTTGAACCAATTGTTCAAATTCTTTAAATTGGGCCTCAGATGTAACATTTAGTCATAGGTAAATGACAGCTAGTAGTACGGATAACAACAGTGTGAAGGACAGCTAGCACTATGAATGACAGCAGTACGAATGACTTGCAGTAATGATGACAACCGTGTGAATTAAAGCTATTAGTATGGATGACAGCAGTGTGAATGGCAGCTATAGCAGTATGGATGGCAGCAGTGTGAATGACAGCTAGCAGTATGAATGACAGCAGTGTGAAAACAGACAGCAGTGTGAAAACAGACAGCAGTGTGAAAACAGACAGCAGTGTGAATACAGCTAGCAGTGTGAATGACAGCAGTGTGAATGACAGCTAGCAGTATGGATGACAGCAGTGTGAATGACAGCTGTGTGAATGACAGCTAGCAGTATGGATGACAAGGTCAACATAAACATGATGCATAATTCATAATTATGCAAGTTTACACATACAATTAAAATAACTTTAAAATGTCAAAATATTTGATTCTTGTTGAAAAAGTTATGAATATTTGGAACTGTTGAAGAGGGTGAGTTCTCGGGTATTCGTATAAACTGAATTTAAAGGAGACCTAGCAATCCCTATCTGACAGAGATAGTATAAATACTGGAGAACTGGAACCTTTCTTAGAAGAAGACCATGAGAGATGGATTCACACATGATGAATGCTGATACAAGATGCTGAACTGGTGTAAATATAAATATAAATATAAATACAAAAATAGCTGATATTTGGTGTTTCATTTTTCATCTTTATGTTTACATTTATACGAAAAATTACCCTAAGTGTTACCTATACGAAATGTTACCTATACCAAATGTTATCTTGACGAAATGTAACCTATACGAAATATTACTTATACAAAGTGTACTATACGAAATGTTAACTAGACAAAATGTTACTATACGAAAATGTACTATACAAAATGTTACTGATCCCAAATAGACGCAATTTCAAGTTAATTTTCAGTTATAGAATAGCATAACTGCTTTACAACAGTACCTTTAAAATCCTTATCTGAACAATAGTTAGGGAAAATATCAGCGTTTTCTAATAAGACGTGTTGAATTCTGACGTTTTGAAATCTACAAGTCCGTTTAAAAAAAACTAAGAAAATCAATTTTCGGTTAGAAAAACAAGGATTCATCCTTGTTCAGATAAAGGTTTAGAGGGTACCGTTGTTAATCGGACACGTCACTTTGTAAATGAAGGCTGACTCAAAAATACGTCTACAGTCCCTTTAAAATGGCCTATTTGATAGATTTGTGTACACCCTGTTTACCTCCAGCTGAGTGTGTGGTATTGTGATGCACTAATAATGGATGCAACGGAACATGCATTATACATTTATTCATGACATTTCATGTTTGGAAGGCCTCAGCACACAGGGTTAAAAAGGGCATATGATGGGAGAGTAATATAGGGGGGGNGGGGGATATTAGTTGAAAATATTGACCAAGAATTCTCAGAATACTAATCGTTTTTTATAATTATGAGTCGGAAGAAACAATGGATAAATTGGTTATTTGATTTGCATGTAAATTGTAAAATCTCTACTCTACCCCTGTAAACCAGGGGACATTCCAATCTTCTTCCCTGGTATACCTTGAGTACAGGGCCCTTCGATAAGTCGGGTCAATAACAATTCTGTTTATTAAAAACGCTTCCTAGACCTAATCCTATGTGTAAAATCAAATCTGAAAACAGTATACCTATGATCAAGGTTATAATGCTAGGAAAGTTAATTGCAGTTGCGTATACTCTGCGTACATTTTGAAACCAGTTCTCTCTGGGCGGAAATTGTAAACAAGAATAAATGCATCAGTGTTCGTTTAGTATCCGAGGAGGTGAGAAGCATTAAACTTTGATCATTTTGATAATTCACATAATAGTTTCCTATGACCAGAATATTTCATTGATTTTTTTATGTGAAAGATGGATCCCATTTCAGGCTTCGACATCCGTCTTGTGTTTACATTACCGCTCAGAGACAGTACACTGCAGTACAAAAGATGCTTTCACCTCTGCAATAACTTTTTTTGCATTATAACCTATATCAAAATTTTTGGCAAAAGCTCAGGTCCTTTGTATTTAGAGATTTCAATATTTTTGGGTATAAAATACACTCAATAATTCTTTCCTAGAAAGTGTTGAACTTTCTTGTTAATTGATCAATAAATCTAGTTGTAGACCAAAAATCAGAATGGATACCTTTTCCAAGAAATGTCGTCTTTACCAGCCGAGTCCAAACCAAACACTTTCGCCGACTCTACCTCTATACTCTGACAAAGGAAAATTAAAACAGTGAAACGTTTTACCACGTGAAAGATCGAATCCACAAATTATTATGCAATCCATAGTAAATTCCACTTAAGCAATCGGATATACATTTTCAGAAATATGATAAATGTTTCAAACTACACCACCAAACCCTTAAACCCTTAACCACTCCTTTTCACTCCGACACAAGCAAATAGTTCGATATTTATCTACCATTTTAGTTATATTAAACATTTTTTTTCATGTTTAATGTAAAAGCCTAGTAAGCTATTTTATCCAACATTTTAACTAGATGAAATCATTTTTATTTATGTTTAACGTCTATGTTTATTATAGGTTTGAAATATATCTACCTAATGATTATTGGAGACTTAATTCTTTCCTTGAAAATAATGAACTGTCTGGTTGATTAATACATCTAGTTTATTTAATTATTAAATTTCTCTTAATTTAGGAGAAACTAAGATCATTTATTAATTTATGAAATTAAATTTTTGGAATCAGCTGAGATCGGTAGGAGAATCAGTAGTAGCATCAGTAGGACCATCAGTAGTAGTAGTAGTTGAAGCAGCTGTGGTTCCCTCTCCAGCACAATCATCTATATCTGGTCTGGTAGGACCACTATATCCATCACACTCTGATGCTGTGGTTGAGTAGAAGATGCAGTCGGTGGTTGTTGCATCATAAACAAAATACTCAGCTCCATAAACACCTCCGAGAATTTGCAGTAATTCCTGACAAGCATGAGCATCTGTGACGGTGTTGTTGAATTTTTCCTCCCCCTTGTATGTACAGTCTTCACGAACGAAGCTGTTGCATGAATTCTCCAGTTCTCCTGCACATTCATCCAGTACTGGATCAGCTGTTCCACCAATAACAGCGCAGCTGTCCAAAAACCTGGAATATTGTTGGTGAAATAAGGGACTCAATACCGTGTTTCTTACCTTTGCTGGAAGCATATTCATTTCAAAATCCTCTATTGTAAAAAAAAAGAACACGTTTATTCGGACGCTCTAATGAAAAAGCACACTATTGACCATATTAATGACTTACAGACGACAGTAAGGAAGCGCTCTATAAAAATTGCATCTTTGTAACGCACACAAGTGTGACATGTCTCCATATTTCATAGCTTTATATACGTAACTGGCTAAATCGTTGGTTATATTAGAGAATAAACATGTAGAAGTCTTTAATAAAACTTATTTATTTAGAAATTTAGTTTTTCAAGCTACACCATATTCTATTGATTTATATTTGTGTGTGAAAATAAATCTTGATAATAATAATAATAATAATAAATATTTAGATAGAAAAGATATTTTCACTAGTTTTGTTAAGAAAGTTCACACATTGCTTCAGATCTCACATACTCGAAGAAGTTACACCCTTCAATGGTCTGGCAGACGGATTGGCACAAGGAGTTGGAGGTCTCAATATCTGATATATATATATATTTGCAATACGATGTCGTATACCTTAGATATTTCAAAATATAAATTTTGTTGGTCTAAGTTCAAAATATCAACAATTTCCACCATCTGGTTACAAAGATATTGGGATTAGACAATTTCAGTTTGTACCAAAAATTTAATTCCTTTTATAAGAAAAAAATATCTAGTTCTCCCAGATCTACATATTCAAAAGATTTTTTCTTTCCTTCAAATGACTTTTTAGATTGATTTTTTCCTGAAATTTCACTCCCGTTGACATTAAAAAATTATTCTATTTAATTGCACTGAAACCCTATGCTAGGAAAAGGTTAAAACTCTTGGAAAGTTTCTAAATTGTCATTTCTCTTCATTTTCACTTTATAAATTCTAGAGACACTTTTAAGGAGAACTGCAATTGAAAATAATCAATTTTGAATGGAAAACCAGAAATAAGTTGTGGTCAGGCAAAGGTTTAAAGTTAAAATCTATAAATCTAGGATCTATTAATGGAGAGTTTTCAGTCCTTTTATCGTATTATGTTTAGTGAGACATATTGTATTTTACCTCTTCAGGATCACACTTTCCTACTGTAAAGTATTTACAGTTGTCTGGCAGATCTCTAAATATTCAAAAATTATTTTTTATATTTTCTTAAACACGAACACGTTTTTTATATTTTTGTTAAACATGAACACGTTTTTTATATTTTTGTTAAACATGAACACATTTTTATATTTTTCTTAAACATAAACACGTTTTATATATTTGTCTTAAACATAAAAACTTTTTTATGTTTTCTTAAACAGAAACACGTTTTATATGTTTTTCTTTAACATAAACACGTTTTTATGTTTTTCTTAAACATAAACACGTTTTTATGTTTTTCTTAAACATAAACACGTTTTATATATTTTTCTTAAACATAAACACGTTTTTATGTTTTCTTAAACACGTTTTTATATTTTTCTTAAACATGAACACATTTTTATATTTTTCTTAAACATGAACACATTTTTATATTTTCTTAAACATGAACACATTTTTAAATTTTTCTTAAACATGAACACACTTTTATATTTTTCTTAAACATGAACACATTTTAATATTTTTCTTAATATAAACACGTTTTTATATTTTTTCTTAAACATGAACACATTTTTATATTTTTCTTAAACATGAACACATTTTTATATTTTTCTTAAACATGAACACATTTTTATATTTTTCTTAAACATGGACACACTTTTATATTTTCGAAGAATGGAACTGAACACTTGTCAAAAACTCTAATTTTATAATCCTTATATTCAACCTGATATCGTGATCCTTTGATATTTTAAAATACGAATTCTGATTAATAAAATGTCAAAGGTTAATATTATCAGTTTCCAAAGGTATAAGGATTAGAATATATTTGACCTGTTTGGTTAAAGCAAATTTAGAAAAATTAAAATTGGCAAACTTATCATTAAGTAATTGTCTCTTATTCAATCATCTGAAACTTATCATTAAGAATATGTCTCTTATTCAATCATCTGAAACTTTTCATTAAGTATATGTCTCTTATTCAATCATCGGAAACTTATCATTAAGTATATGTTTCTTATTCAATCATAACTTATCATTAAGTATATGTCTCTTATTCAATCATCTGAAACTTATCATTAAGTATATGTCTCTTATTCAATCATCTGAAATTTATCATTATAACTTTTTCATTTAATCTAAGTTTATAACTCGATATATTTAACAATCTTTAATTTTACCTTTTAGGAATAGAACCTGAATAGGCCAGAGGGAGAATAAAAGAAATGATAAGAAATGTTCTCATTTTCTATATTTTCTAGGCTACTGATGTAGATGTACTGTGGATTAGCAGAATTTTAGCATACTTATATACTTCCCGTTATCTATGGAAAACTTTAAACGGATGTTTTCTTAGAATTAAGATATTAATGTTTTAATCAAACATATTCATACAGTTTTACACTCTCGAAATTATGTACAGCAAAATGTCAATTTTCTGGATAAATTTGGTTCCGGATATTTCTTACATAACCTTTCCGAGAGGTAATTTCTTTCAATCCAGAAACGAAACCAAGGATTCTAGAAACCTATCTCAAATGTACGCAAATTGTATTATATGGAAGCAATGTTAACATACCATGTACTTCCACAACAGGTGAAAGGTGAAAGGGAAAGACCGAAGCTCTAGGAAACAACAGTCATTTTCTTAAACTGGTGTTGTGTCAGTAAATATCCCAGAAATCATCTTGAATTTACCCTTTCTTTATTATTATTATTCACCTTGCCTGCATTGAAAGAATTGTTCTGAACTAAGCTGAGTTCTAATGAATTTAAATACAGTGTTAACATTTTAAGGCACATTATATACCAATACCAAAACCAAATTTGAGATTAGAATTTCGCAATCATTAAAAAAATTATCATTCTTTTAAGAAAACACGTCTGGAAATTGGCCAATTCAACCAAATAAGCTGGCTTTTAACTTGCCTGTGTAAAATGAAAATCAGAGGCGGTATGAGGTCACAAAGTCACACCACTTAATCCTAGATTAAAGTGATGTGAAGATGGGAGTTCAAACACAATATTCTTAAAAACTTTTGTTTTATATTTGAATAATGAATTTGTAAGGTGAAGATTAACTTAAACTGTTTGTTACTGATTATTTTGCTCTAAATCCAGGGTTTCCAGAAAAAGGGAGAAATCGCTTTGCGAAAGCGAAATAGTTTGCGAAATACAAAAGAAAATTTTCGTGAAATTTCGCATTTTTTCGTTCGCTGTAAACCCCATTTAGAACCAAGATAACTCAAGTTGTCAAAAAAGTTTGCAAACATGTGTTTAAGCGAATCCTGAATAAAATCAGTTTTTATTGTTTGAAAAAAGATAAGAAAATTCAATCTATAAGGTCAGAAACTACACAAAACTAAGTAGTTTATTGCACTTTGAAAACTTGTTGCTGGTGCGGAGAGAGTCACTAATATCATCTGACCTGATTTAGGAACTTTTGAATTTCAGGAATGAGTTTAACCCATATCCCCCGTTTAAAAGTTTCCATGGCTCTATTTGGAGATTAAAAGTTTTCAGCTCTTCATAGAGTTAAAAAAAGAATGGAACTAAACGCTTTAGATACTCATTATCCCGTATTTATTATCTTTGTATGGTCACCGTCCGATTAAAGGGACTGTAAGCGTAATTTCAAGTGACCCTCAATGCAAAGATGGCAACGGTATCCTTGAAATTTGAATCTGATCTAAAATGTGGAAGATACCGTTGTTTCTCCGACTTAAACAGAGTTTAATTCTGATAATGCCTCCATTGCTTCTTATAAGCAAGAAAGACGTAAGTAACTTTCGCAGAGAGAACAAACAGCTTAAAGAATGAATTAAAATCATGGATATCTAATTCATATTTGAGCGGAACAAGCTTTTAAGGGCAGCGCTGTATCTTGCCATTTTTGCATGAGAGGGGGGAAGGTTTCTTGAAATTACGCTATCAGCCATTTCAGAAGAATTAGAAAACTGATTTTTCCCCAAATTGGGAGCAACAAATTTATTATCAGCTGTTATTTTATCTAACTGTCTGATGATAATTTGAATATTACAGGTTTGATCCGATACTTTAATAAGATGATGCGCTGCAGGCAGGAGTAACAAGGAAGATACATAATTTTATTTATATCCCCCAGCACACTAGTATTATAGACCTCATCAAACCCTAAACATGCTAATTATAAATCATNGGGTGTACTATTTCTTTAAGTACCTTAACCAAAACAGGAATACTTTGATGTAACAAAATCTGGAAAAGATTTTAAAAATCCATGGATGATCAATAAATTTAGTCCTACGGTATCGAACCAAAAACAATCTTTTTTTGTGTTAGTTTTAGTTCTGCCCATAAAATATAGTTGTTGAATAAATAATCCGCCCTAGTCAGTATAGTCACTTAAAAAAATATGTTTTCTAATTAAAATATACAAAAAAAAATTAAGTTTAGTGCGTACATTTTAGCTAAAATTATGTTTTTAGAAGTTTGGATATATTTGAATATTTTTCTATCTCCTGTGTTATGGGACTCATCAAATTCTAGCTAAAGTGCTTAAATCAAAGCGTTCCAATACATTTCCCAAGTATGGTCGTATTCATGTTAATTGATCTCATTCTGTTCTACGCAACACAGGCTGTCGTAAAAAAAGGGAATGAATATTTTTGAGCAAACACATATTCAAAAGAAAAATTCTGATATTGTTTTGACTAGCATGCACTCTCACGAGGAAGGGATGGCCGTTTTGAGCCTCACAAATTCACCATACAGTACCGAGCCTCATGATAAAGAAAGACTTGAACACTTAAACGTTAAAATTTGTTAAGAGTTTAGAATTTCATTTGTTCTGTCAAAATCTTTGACTACACATTGATAGATTTTTAGAAAATTTAAATAAATCGATATTTTTGGAACACCCTGTTGCTTCTTAATGAAACCTAAAGTCTAGAAAAACAATAGATGTCAGAATAGTGATTTATTGTTTAAATCTTTGTATAAAGATTTAAAATGAGATGCACAGTAAAAGCCAGAAAACAGTGAAATTACTTCTAAAAAAGTGGCCTGTCCATTTTCAGGACCCACTTTGCCCCCACTTTGCCCGCAAGAAAAATAAAAAAGAAATAACACGAGATAACAAAATGGAAATTATTCTAATTTAATAACTTTTAATTTTAATTTTTAAACATTGCTGATTAAGTTATTATTAGTTTTATTTATAGCTAAACCATCAGGAAATACGTTCATCATACTTTATAGGGCAATTTAACATTATCATGATAATTTATCTTAAGGATGGATTTTTATAAATGAGTGAGATGAGATTTTACTGGGTAAAATTGGATTAACTGATTCTTCTGTATAAGGCAGTTCAGTAATCTTATTGGACGAAAATGGAAGTCGTAAATTTTAAACTCTGAGACCGAATTTAAAGAATTTGAGCCGTGGCTCAAATATGGTTGGGTTCCAGTTAAAATTTAAAATTTAAAATAAAACCGGTTTTTGGCGGATTTGAGACGCGGCTCAAATTCATTAAAATCGGACTTTGGTAATCAATTAATTAATTAACTAATTTTCAGCTATTCAATATATTCATTTCCAGCTATTCAATAAAAAAAAGAATGTACAGAAGGTTTAATACAAAGTACTCTATGGTTTGGTGTATTCGAAAAGGAAAGAAAGGAATTGAGTCTTTGCCACAAACTCTGATTTTTTATTCCTTTTATCTTTGCAACTCAATGTTGTAGACCTAAGATATTTCTAACTTAAAGTTATTTTAGATAAAATAATTTTCAGTTTAAAATATGAAAGGTTTACACCATCAGGTTCCAAAGATATATGGATCGGAAAATTTGAGTTTGTGGTAAAGACTAAATTTTTTTCACAGATTTTGAGTCAATATATTTAATTTTTTTTATAAAATCTTATAATAAGAACAATGTATTTGATTAAAAATCAATTTTTTCTTCTCTGAAAACTCGATGACGTCATGACAATTACAAGTTGAAGTTGTACTACGTTATCATGAAATTGCAAGATTAAGTGTGAAGTAGGAAAACTTTAAGTTATTTAATTATGAATTAGTAAATTCAATGTATCTGAAAATCAGGTAATAAACTGGAAATATACTCTGGAATGTCAAAAAAAAGAGCTAAATGAATTGAGCCTTTGCCAAACTCTCTGATTTTCTAACCCCTATATCCTGGCGCACCCAATGTCAGAGACCTTAGATATTTCAAACTATGAATTTGAATTTTGTTAGATCAAATAGCTTCAAATATCAAAGATGGTTAACATCCTGTTACAAAAATCAAGGGATTCGAAAATTTTTCAATTTCTATTTAATGTTCCTTGCTCAGAAACTCTGATTTTCTAATCTTTGCAACCCAATAACGTAGATCTTAGATATTTCAAACCGTGAATTTGAATTTTGTTTGATTAACCCTATCCCCGCTGGGGTACTTGAAAACCAGGATACGCTGGGGGGGGTCAATTTGACCCCCCCTCTAAATCCCATGTTTTATACCCAAATATGACAAATGATACATCATTAAAAAGCTCTTGTGCTCTACTTTTAGAATCTGCAAAAAAATTTGCAAATTTGCGAAAATTGAATTTTTTATCGCAAAATCCAGTTGTATAGTAAAAATGTTTGCAAAAAAAAATTTGTCCAAAAAATGACAAATTATACATTTTTGAAAAGCCCTTGACCATGCCATTTCAAATATGCAAAAATTTTTGCAAAACTTTAAATAACCTGATTTTTAATCAAGAAAAACTAAAAATGTGCAAATTTCCTTTGACAGGTTTTTTGCAAAAAATTTGCAATTTTTTTTTCGCAAAACTTGTGCAATCCGTTTCCTGATGTCATAGGCTTTCCAAAAAGCTAAATTTTATCAAAATCTGACAAGTGAAAGTGGGTCAAAACAAAGATTTAGTTTGCTACAGGCAAAAGCAGTCATTCAGGCAGTGTGCCTGAGGACTCAGGCAGTTAGTATTAAAGCCCGGTTTTAGGCCTAAAGGGAGGGCTTTGGGTATGTAAGAAAAGTCAGAAAATTTCAACAGCCTCAGACCAATACTTTTTGAGTTATTTAGAAAAAACTACAGGGGGGGGTCAAATTGACCCCCCCCCCAGCGGGAATAGGGTTAAATAATCTACGTTTGAAATATCAAAGGTTTAACCATCATGTTGCAAAAGATATAGGGATTAGAAAATGCCCAGTTATGTTGGCCTTGAACGCACTTCTATTTAATCCACATATCTTTTCTTTACTTACCTATATAACTTGCCAAAAACTCTGATTTTCTAATCCTCATATCTTTTCAACCCAATGTTGTAGAGTAGACCTTTGATATTCCTAGTATAGATTTTATAGATTTTTGTAAGATCAAATAAACACTTTTAGTTATATTGAGCGTACGTAAACTTTAACTATTTGTAAATTAACCTAAACTTCTTACCTAAACTTCTAGTTGTATTGTTTAAACATCCGTAAACTTATCTTCTGTAATATATTAGGTTGCAATATTCCAAATTAGAGTGTACAACGTGTATCAGTATTTTATCCAAAAATAAAAATAAAAATTAATATTAATAAATGTATTTTTTATCTTTATTTTATGATTAAAAGATTGTATAACATTTTATCCTTGAATCAACGTATGTCCTCCCCGTGATCGAAACCAACTTGATTTCTTCTCTTTTTGCTTCAACATTTCTTTCTTACTCTTAGTTCATTCATCTTTAATCTTTTGATATTCTTTCATTCTTCTCTCATCTTATTTCTTCACTTTATTCTCTACATGTTGCACATATTTTCCTTATCTAACTACACATTTCTAAAATGCTACGCATTTCTAAAATGAACTTTAATGAAAGTGATTGATGAATAGTCGATCAAAGTTACATTTTCAACATTTGCAACAATCTGTTTAATTACATTTTTTTCTGATAGATTTAACCACAGCTTAGTTAATTGTAGTTATGCACCCTTTATCAATTTAGCAAGATTATAAAACACACAAAACAATTTAATATTTTAGCAATTCATCGTTTGAATTATTACAAAATTGGTTTGTTGCCAAATTGTTTACAATTTGCAAGGTACAATTGGCAAGACCAAAATATCTTATCATTCTGTTTGAAATAATAATAAAATAATCAAAATACAATTCTTATTTGATTATTCTGTTTATTACACATGATAATACAATAATAAGAAGCAAACATGTTCAATCGTTTCTTTACTTGTATTAAACTTGCCTTAGATAAAAATAAAGTGCAAGGAAAGGTTCAGCGGGTTTGCTCCGTAAAAGAGTCTAAACCACGAAATCTTACATAATACATATATCTTTAAAACCTAATGTGGTAGACCTTAGATATTTCAAACTATTAATTCTGTTATATCAAATAATCTAAGTTTAAAATATTAAAGGGTTATGAAAAGATATAGGGAATAGAAAATATCAAATTTTTTGCGAAGATTCAACTCCTTTTTTAAATAAAGATTAATTTTATAACACAAAATAGAAAAACCTCGAAGCACTAGATATATCCTGTTTTGCTTTATTCATCTGTTCGATATCTTTATAATGCAACCCCTTTGTTTACAGAAATATGTACTGCAGTTTTCTGGGTGGAATATGAACAAACCCCAGCCTGAGCAGAGTAGCCTTGAGGAGTTTCATATTTCTTCCAGAAACCGTTGTACATTTGTTTGAAGCGAAAATATTGTGGGTTCATATGGTCTCGTTCTTATTTTTGACATCTTGTGTCATTTCGTGTCTCTGGTCACTAAAGAAGTAATCAAATAAAATTAAAATACTAAATCAGAGTTTAAGACACTTTAGTAGTTACTATTAAAACACAATTTTTGCTCCTGCTCGAAAACTAGGATAGGTAAAATTTAGAAGCACCAAGTCTAGTACAATGAATGAATAGTACAATTGACAACATTATCGGTTGTTCTTCCTTTCTTTTCTTATTCATTTAATCCGAAACCTTGAAACTCATCATCTTTCTGTTCGGATTTTTAATTTTAGCATTTTTTTACGTGAAATATATTTTTAATAATATGGTGCATATTACATATAGAAAAGACATGCTATAATTATTAAAGCTTCAAATATAAAGTTAAAGTCTCAAGGTGTCTTTAAAAATATTTTAATCGGTTTTCTCTTGACTTTTTGACGTAGGCGTTTGTTTAGAATGTATATGCATGAGTATTATTGTGTTAGCATGAACTACTTATCATCTGGAATCATCCTGCGTCATGCGACCCACGGACCGATGCATCCCGTCCCAAAATGGCGGATTAACACATGGTCTCCCACCATATTTGGTTTGGAGTAATGGTGGACAAGCAAAAAGATAATTAAATCAAATGATTTCACAGTGTCAAGGTTTATCCGGAATGAAAAAGTTTAAATTTTTTTTAGGGGGAGGGGGGGGGGGAGGCAAAAGTAGTTTTGAACGTGAAGGAGGAGAGGGGAAGGTCGAAGTTTAGTAATTAATATTATCATAATAATAGGACCTTCTACGATATATTTAGAATACGTATTTTCTTATTAATTTCCCGTGTAGACAAAAATCTATTGATCTGTATGTGTCCATTTGTCTATCTTCCTTTCTGTCAATCTGTTAATCTGTCTATCTGTCTATGTGACTGTATCCATTTTTCAATCCAAGGCTCAGCTACATTTTGCCTAGGTAACACATTGCCTTGCGTAACATAAATGCGAATTTTTTGCCTAGTCCATATTTGTCCATATTTTTGCTTTAGACTTTCAGTCTAACTGTAACTGACCATCTGTCTATCTTTATTTGTCCATCTGTCCATTTGTCTATTTGTCTAATTTTCAAATTATTTACTGTTGTCTGATATTTTGACCAGCTTCCTGTTGTTTACTAACAAATGTTATGGTTACCAGAAACCTAAGCTTACACACGTCTATCCCAGGAAATTCCCCTAAAGCAAAGTTTAGCTGAAGGGAGAGATGTTTATTTTTGAAACTAGTCCCCTCTTCTCCCCCCCCCTCCACTCCTTCCTACCCCCTCCCCCCACATACTCCCTTGTTCACATTCGGCTCTTTTTTCTTTTTCCCCTCCAGGCCACCCACCTGTTTTTTCTCTTCCAATTTTATCCTAAGCTAACCTAGACTTACACTCTGACAAATATAATCCAACCAAGACCTAGACCTAGACCCTGATTCAACCTAATCCAACCTAGAGCTAGACCCTGATACAACCTAATCTAACCTAGAGCTAGACCTTGATACAACCTAATCTAGCCTAGACTTAGACCTAGACCCTGATACAACCTAATTTAACCTAGACCTAGAACCTGATACAACCTAACCTAACCTTGACCTAAACCCTGATACAACCTAATCTAACCTATAAGACCTAGAACCTGATTCAACCTAATCTAAGCTAGACCTAGACCCAGATACAACCTAATCTGACCTAGACCCTGATACAACCTATTCTAACCTAGACCTAGACCCTGATACAACCTAATCTTACCTATAAGACCTAGACCCTGATTAAACCTCATCTAACCTAGAAGTAAACCTAGACCCTGATTAAACCTCATCTAACCTAGAAGTAAACCTAGACCCTGATACAATCTAATCTAACCTGAACCAAGACCATGTTCCTCCTCCCATTGTGTCTCTATTGAAGAATATATAAGGAAGGATCCGAATAAGGAAATCCAGACTCTATATCTGGATTCTTTAGACACCTATTTTTCTCGTCAAAAAGAGGATCATTAATCTATTTTAAGTTGAAATATCATGAGTACAAGTGTTACAGCAGGTTCCATATATCATAGATTTTCTGGGAAAAATCTACGTTTTAAAAAATGAAGATAAGATTTATACCAGGTGCTTTAACCAAATACATTTATGTTAAACATGACCTTTGGAGCAGTTAATAATATCTTCGTGTTAATTAGGCCCTGTATTCAAGTTTGAGATATTGTTATGTTTGTCGGTTTTATCTTATATTTCTTTAATTACATAGTCGGGATTAGATAAAAACAAGTCTGTTACAGAAGATGAATTGGAGTACATCCTGTTAATTTCATCTGTATCTTTCGTCGTATTTTTTATCCTCGTGTCTTTAAGCTTCAGGAAGTAGGCTAACGGCGTAAAAATCGTTGTTTACCAACACAGTGTTACTTTGAAAGTAATAGTATAATAAAATAAACTGCTTGCTGAATGTTGATAGATATATTTTTAATAACAATGCTTTAAAAAGGACTGTAAAAACGTAATTTCAAATTACCCTCCATACATAAAAGGGAAAAGTTTGGTTTACAACGGTGTTTTGGTACTCTTTAAACCTTTGACTGATCGTTGAGAGCCGAGAACTCCGTGAGTATATATCTGAAATGATGTTTAAATTGCCAACTTCCCAAGATTTCAATTTCCCAAACGGGAACTTCCCAAAGGTTAGGTTACGCCTTCTGAGGGGCCGCTGCTCCTAGAATGGGGCAGGGGGCCGAGCGCTTCGGCTAGGACAGACTTGGGAAGTTGCCGATTGGGAAAAAGCATTTAGAAAAGTATTTAACATTATAAAAAGTAGTAAGCACCATATATACTATATGTTTGAACTGTTTAACATATTCCCCTTCTATATCCTCAACTCTAGCTCTGTAAAAATATTAATTTAGAACATCAATCTTTTACAAACAAATTCAGACAGGTTGATCTTCTAAATCAACATTGAGGAGGGAACACGCCGAACAATCCCCTAAAATTATAAGCCGAAATATTCTGCACCTTATTCACTAAATTTACAAGTGTATTAGGGATTGAGAAAATTACATACTGGTGTCTCAAACCTTACATTGCAGATCTTTCTCCAAATCCAAATTCTACTTCGTTAATTATTTACTTATTCTACAAACATCAAAGAAAGCTGGTTTTTGGAAACATTACACGTCTAAATTGGTGGTCACTGGTACATAAAGTTGCCCCTAGTAAAGAACCTGATTACTTGCCTTAAAGTATAATCTTTTATCCTTATATATTTTCGCTCTCTGATGTCGAAGAGGCCTTTAATATTTTAAATTATGAATTCAGCAAGATGAAAAGTCGAAGTTTGAAACATTAAAACTTTCAGCTTGCAAAGATATAGGGATTAGTTTCAATATAGAAAAAATCTATTTTGTTAACTTCTGTTTGTATGCAGCTAAGCTTATTATTAATTAAGATTTATATTTATTTTTTTTATTTTACGTAGCACAAATATCTGTATTAAACAAGGAAAATCTTCTCATTTTAAAACAATTATTTCTTTTAAACTAAAAATAATATTTAATAATTGAGAATATCTTGAATCTTTCTTCTCCAGAGCGGCCAGGTCGTCTTCTCCAATTCTCTCTGAACAAGTAAATATTGGAAATTTTTTTTAAATTAATGCATTTTACACTTATATGAAGGCGATAATATGTTTTGTTTTATTTATAAATAAGCGGAAATATCAACGAAAAGAACGGAGATGTTGTTACAAACTCAAATTTATCTAATCACATTGTCTCTGTGGAACCTGTTGCTGTAAACCTTAGATATTTCAAACAACATTTGTTCTAACAGAATTCATAGGGGTCAGAAAAAAACTAAATTTCTTTACAGGTAAACCAGGTTTGCTGGTAAACCCACAATCTCCCGTATGATTATTATGGTAGAAAGTATCGAATATTCTCTGTCCTCAGACCCCTTTTTCAGAGGTGTAATGATTTATTTTTGATCTTAATTTCTAAAAATTGTGTATCTTGTAAACTATCCGAAAAACTCGGTGTTGTCTATGGTCCTGAGTTTTGGTGGATTTACAACAATCGTCTCGACAATCGACAGAAAACTACCTCCTGCATTGAAACGGTAAACTCAAAGGACATGCCATCCAATGCTACCCAGGGGAGAACATGTAACAACTTTTTTGTAACATCTCTCTTTTACAAAGGAATTGAGTTTTTGCCACAAACTCAAATCTTCTGATCCCAATATCTTTGCAACCTGATGGCGCAAACCTTTGATATTTCAAACTTAGATTATTTTATCCATAAGTATTAATAGTTTGAAATATCTAAGGTCTACGACATTGGGTTACAAAGATAAAGATATTAGTAAATCAGAGTTTTTGGCAAAAACTCAATTCCTTTGGCGGATAACAAACATAACACATCCTAATACGACGCTGGAGGAGATCATATAAGATTTGCAACAATTTCTTTAAATATTTATGTTTCTGTAATCAGAATTCAGAATTAATGTATCATCCTTATCTTTATACTAACCTGATGGTTTACCCTTGCTGCTGTTGCTAGGGGTAGAGGTAGAGTATGGTAGGTGCTCCACATATCAGGTCTGTTAAATAAACATCATTATCTTCATGTTTATTGCACATATACTGATTTTAAGCAATACTTTGTCTTTTTACTATTAAAAAGAAGTTGAGTCTCTCCTTCAAACTCAAACTTTTTAATCCCTATATCTTTGCAACCTAATGGTGAAAACCTTAATATTTCAAACTTAGATGATTTGATCCAACAATATTTAAGGTCATCGACATTGGGTTGCAGAGATATAGGGATTACAAAAGTGGAGTTTGTATCAAAGACTCAATTTCTTTCACTAATAAAAATGGACCTGTATTCATGAAGTTTCGGAGCAGTGCGTAAAACATGTGATGTTTCACCAATTTGAGCTCGAAGAACTCCCGTCCTAGGTAATTAGTTTTGATATTTCAAGCATTAATAAAGATATTATATATTTTCCACACTCTTATATATTTTCAATCCAATGTAGGAGACCTTTGATATTTCAAACTATGAATTATGTTAGATCAATAATCTAAAGTTGAAATATCACAGGTATTACACCATCAGGTTGCAAAGACGTAGAATAAGAAATTTTAAGTTTGTGGCAAAAACTTTTCCTTGGGCGTAATATGAAAACTGGAGGAAACTGAAACATAATTATTTACTACTTTTCAAATCTATGAAATTAAGAAACTTGAATAGAAAGTTAAAAACGAGTGTTAGAATTCCCAAAAGAAAAAGATGAAATAAGATCTGATTTGAATAATTATACGCAAAAATTGGATATGTTTGAATGGATTTTTTTATCATAGGGTTGTTTACCCATGCTTGTTGTAATGCCAAATTCGCATAGAAATTGAGTCTTTGTCACAAACTCAACAATTCTAATTCCTATATCTTTGCAACGTGGTGGTGTAAATCTTTGGTATTTTAAATTTGAATTATTTGATCTCACAGAATTGACATTTTGAAATGTCTAAGGTCTATTGCATTGAATTGCAAGAATATAAGGATAAGAAAATCCGAGTTTGTGGCTGAATTATTAAAATTAGTATTCTGCCATTAAAAAGAAGAAGAAACATCTAAGCTGTTGTTTTATTATACCTATGCTCTGCTAGGCGTCTTGAACCCAGTGTGAGAAGAAAGTTTCTGTATTTGTTCTGTGCCTACGATAAATTTCCAGGTTTAAGTCTAGGAAACTATTTATTTTTCATGAAGAGTATTCCCATGAAGGATTATACTTTAATGACCACCTAAATCTCTTTAGATGATTTGAAGGACACAGTAACCGAACACATGACTCAAACTCTATTTCATTATCCTTAGATTTGTGCAACCTGAGCTGAAAACTTTAAAATGAGATATCCTTAATCCTGACTGCTTAATTAATCTGGAGATCAATAACAATAGGAGAACAAGCGTAATTTAATCTAAAGATTAAAAAAGAGTCGATTAAGCATTAATCCTGATGTCCACCATTCAAAAGTTCCCAGTTCTGAGCTGGGAACTTTAGAATGGTGGATATCAGGATTAATGCTTAATCCTCTGTTTTTGCGAATCTCGAGATTATGATCAACAAATTGGATTCTAAGAACGCCAGATTGGTTCGTTTTCTCGGCTGGAAGGGCCTTCACTTAATTTCTCACCCATTCATGTATTAATACATTAGTTAAATTTGGTTTCAACGTATTATTAAATATTTTTCTTCACCGACTAATTTACAAAATGGCCAACAACAAATTCTTTAATTGTTAAAATTGAGGATTTCTCTGATGGGATAGAATTTATTTTTTTGGTCAATACAATTTACGAACTATATTCCTGCACTCTTATTGGAGAAAATAATGTACGGATATCCAAAGAGAGAGAAAAAGAGTGAATTAAGACTAAAATTAAAAGTTTCCACAGTGGATATTCGGATTAAGTAGTTGGGATTAAAGAGTATCCATTCTAAAGTTCCCAGCTCTGAAGTCTTTAGACCATGTAATATTTCTAACTATTAATTTTACAGGGACAGATAGTCAAAGTTTGAAAATCAAAGTTTTAAGTCATCAGATTGAAAAGACGTATTGATATATATATTTATATTTATATAAAGGGTTACCCACAAGGGATGGTACTGTAAAGCCGGCCTGAGACTATAAATATAATGATTCTAATGTTTAATTAAGTATTCTGCCTTGAAAAGAAAAAAACAGGTTTACAGTTGCTGGGAATCATGAATATACAGTCGTCTCCGAAGTCTCATTCTTTGTGGGTAACCCTGTATGTATACTGGACGGTTTAGCAAAAAATATGTTAAAACAACAAACATCATTTTATCAGAATTTCATAACATTGGTTTAAAAGGGATTGATTGAGGTTTATAATAAAAGCAGTGATTACCTCTACATGAAGTTTAGTAGTCTCCTCCCTATCTACCCAGAGTTTAGTCTTCTGCTGCCAAATATCAATCTCCAGCTGCAGCTGACGGGCTCTCTCCTCAGAGATAACTTTGGGAGCCAACAGCTGACTCCAAACAGGAGCTGACCGTCGGAGCACCAGCCATCTTCGCGCCCCGGCCTGAAAATAAATCACATTTATTATTCATTTTAAAATGAAATATTGAATGTTTTCAAACCCAACCTGAAATCTATTGATAAGATAAGTTATCAATAATTTAAAGCAACCAAACAAGTTTATTTTTCTTAATTTAAGTTGTAGAAAAGACTAGAGAAGCTACGAGATCTCAAAGTGGAACCAATAATTCCACATTGTAGCATAAAATGAAAATCTTTCTTGGGTCATTAAAGGGGATAAAATTTTTTTCGTATTTTAGAAATCACATTTGTAAAAAAGAACTTCTTAAATTTGCAGAGCAGAATTTACCTGTATGATTTTAACTGCTTTCTCCCTTCTCTCCTCTTCTTGTTTTCTACCTCCATCCTCCTCCCCTTTCCTTCTTCTCCACCATCTCTATCATAGAGAATAAGAATATAGATGGTGCTCAAGGCCACATGGTGATCTATACAGCTGTGAATAAAATGCATCAACCCTAAAGACCGGGCCCAACTTGAACTTTGATTTATGTTGAACGTGAATTTCTCAGTGTAAATGCCTGTAATGCATATTCTGGACACTATATATATATATTTTATCTGTATCCTGGACAATATATATATATTTTATCTGTATCCTGGACACTATGTGTTTTGTACCTGTATCCTGGATGCTGCTTGAACTTGTTCAGATTCAACAAAGTTTCCAAATCTTCTTGGTTCAATCCTCTCCAATCTCCTAAACGGTCGGAAATGTGTAAATTATTTTTTTTCTCACTTTTTTCTTAATTATATTTTTATAAATATTTTTATTTCCCCTTTTTAAACCATCTTCTCGCTAGTTTACATTCTTCATACATCTGTATATTCTAACAATTTTCTCTCTTTTAATTTTTATTAATTTCTTTCTTTGTTCTGATACCCTCTTTAAACCAGCTCATTCTTAAAGAAATTTTATGAAATATTAATTAGTGAAATCTTTAATGCTATTTAAAATTTCATAAGCTTTTTTCAGTTTTTTTTCTACTTTTACAAACCTTATATCTTTTCTTTTTTTATCAGGTTTGTGTATTCCGACCTGTATTTATATTCTAGTCCTTGTTTCCTGAGACTTATCCTGGTTAGCTCCTTCTTGAAGGATTGCTCCGGAGTAGTTGTAAGGTTTGACTCTGATATCTCTCTTCTTCTCCGGTATAATCTTTGGCAAGCGATCATTCCGTTCCTGTCGATATATTCTTCTTAATCTCCGGCATCTTAAATAATACTACAAGGAGATATGTTTTCTATTTCTTCAATTCTAATTCCAACCGCGTTTTGGTCTCTGATTCGACTACGGCGAGAAAAAGAGAAAAATTTATGTTTCATCGGTCAAATTTTGATAGAAAGTCACGTAACTAAACTGTTACATCAGGTTACTCAGGTTTTTTTTGAGTAACCTGTGATTTGAAATATTGCGGATTGAAAAATAAGGATTTACAAATAACTATTTATCGTTAAGATGTGATGCATGTTTAGGTTTATGGTCCTGTGTCTACGGTTAAGGGTATATGGGGTTGTAAACCACAGAGTAAAATAGAGGAGTAAACTGTGCCGAGTTCATTTAGTTAATTCATCGTTAACTGGAATTATATGTAGGCGTGGTGGGTGAGAGGGGGCGGAACCAGGACCATCAAAAATTATCCCTGATGTACAGTACACCTGGAGAAGATAAAACACCCGGAACCCGACCTTGGCACAAAAATCGGGAGTATATATCAAAAACAAAGAAATGAAAAACAAAAATATTCAAGTCTGAATTCGGTGCCGATTTCCAAACCTATCTTTCCTCCAACCATATTTAATGCAGATCTCAATATTTTGCAACAACAAGGTCCATTAAATGATGAAACCAGTGAGCCCCTATAAGGAAACCCTTTAATGAAACCCATCTGAGCAGAATTGCAAGGGAGGGAGCAGCGAATGAGAACTTGTCTCTAAGCAGAGTAAAGCGTAGGTGAGGGAGGGGGGGGGGGAGTATCAAAGAAGGTAAAGGAATTGAGTCTCTGCCACAAATTCTGATTTTCTAATCCCTCTTAATTTTCAACCCAATTTCGTAGACCTTAGATAGTTTAAACTATGAACTATGTTAAATTAAATAATCTAAGCTTGAAATATTAAAGGTTTACAGGTTCCAAAGATAATAGGAATTAGAAAAATTTGAGTTTGTGGCTAAACCTCAATTTCTTTGGAAGCACAATGTTAAAAATCATGCAAAAATTGTTATTTATTTGTATTTGTAGTTTGTAAAGAAATTGAGGGGGTTCTAATGTTCCACGTTAAGCAAAGGTTAGGCTAAATTAGACAGATAGATAGTCACGACAGGTTTCTCTTATTTAGAAGAAAGGGGGGGGGGGGTACAAGGAGTTAAAAAGATTGAGGGAAAACCTAGAAAAGAAAAGAATATATTTCCTGAGCTTTCTCCAAAGTTTTTTCTGTCTCCACATTCTAACAGTAGACTAGAATAAAAATGTAATTATTAAATTTTTTTCTCGTTTTCAGTATTTAAACTTTTTATTGTCATATTTTTTAAGATCTAAATATTTATTCAGTGATTAAAGATTAAAGATTTCATAAAGTTTTACAATTATCTCAGAGAAATTTTACCACATATTAGTTTTTTTGAATTCACCAGCTGTAAAACAGAGTGTATTCTTAGAATGCCAGTGTACACGTTCACATCCTGGTATTGATTTATCTGTACTAGGAAAACAGGCATCATAGTTTCCGATTTTTTCCGTGGTTTTATCGGGACATATTAAACATGTAGTATCCTGACAAAATCCAAACATAGGATTCACAATATTGGATGGAGGATTCAGGCCAGGCGCGGGTTCAAGCTCAGGTGGAATGGTTTTAATTAGGGGTTTCAGGGTCTGCTCTGGATTAGGGTCGCTTTTTTGTTCAGGTTCAGGATCAGGTTCAGGATCAGGTTCAGGATTAGGTTCAGGATCAGGTTCATTTTCACCGTCTAACTGAGGTATATAGGAGGAGGGTGTAAAAGAAGTAAAAGGTTTTTCAAGAAAAGAGGATTTGGGTACTTTGTATCATTGCAATGGCGCCTTAACCCTTTCCTGCAGATTCTCTCCTCCATCAAGGGGGTTTTCACAGTCAGGGCTGGATTTCTTTCATTCTCTAGAGGGGACTCTGATTTCTACAGTTGGGACTTATCATCCACCTGGCGGGGTCCAGCTACCTGCGGTTGAGACCTATCACGCACCTTGGGGGGTCCAGCTACCTGCGGTTGGGAACTCTCATCCACCTGGCGGGGTCTAGCTAACTGCAGATGGGACCTCTCACGCACCTGGGAGGGTCCTGCAGCCTGCAAGGGGGATCTAACATCCTTTGAGGTATTTCTCGCCCGTCCATAACTTCTCCATCTTCTGCTCCTAGTCCTGGTTCTCTGATGCTTGGATCCAGGAAGGCGAGAAAAAGAAAAAAACTCGTCCCCATCCCTTGTCCATAGATTCAGCTTCAAATCCAGGCCAGCGTTTACACCAACATTGTATAACTCTAGGAGCTGGTGAGTGATCTTCATTGTGTTGGATGTAAATCTCCCGCCATACCTCAGCTGGTCAGCTGAATTTCTAGTATTGGATACAGGGAATTAGAGGTGTTGTCGGCAGCAGGTTAGGGTATACACTCCATATTGTCATATTGGCGCCGTAAACTTTATAACCAATTCCTTATTATTAATTATATAACGGTTAAAAAATGCAGTTATACTATATGCAAGATATAAAGAATTAAGTGAAGATTTAAAAAGATTGCGTGAATTAAATTCCAAGCTTACCTTTTACATTTTTTATGATAATTCAAAATATTTTGTATTTACTTGTATTTTAATTACAGCGATAAGTTTTCTTTCTTCATCTCGCATATACTCCTCCTCAGATTCAAGGTTCTCATATAGATCTCTAAATATATATATATATATATTGAGATATACTCCTCCCCAGATTCAAGGTTTTCATATAGATCTCTAAATATATATATATATATATATATCTATATTGAGATATACTCCTCCTCATATTCATGGTTCTCATATAGATCTCTAAATATATATAGCTATAAAGCAATAATCAGAACAGCTTCTCAGTTTTCATATTTATTAATACAAATTTTTTCAGATCTCTCGATCCTCATCCCTGGGTGAAGCTACCTGGAGGACCCAAAGTGAAGAGAGGGTAGTTTCCCCTCTTCTGAAAGAGATCCGTGCAAAGGGGAGGAGGGTGGGGGCCGAAAATTTATTCTGAGATAAGCTCAAGATGTAGATTGAACAGCGTAGGCTGAGGTAGATAGAATTTTCGATTTGTATGCTTCAAATCAAGAGATATACTCCTCCTCAGATTCAAGGTTCTCATATAGATCTCTACATATATATCTATAGATATCTATATTGAGATATTACTCGGATTACTCCTTTACACAAACCTTTGCTTAAAACTCTATTTTTCAAATCCTTTGTAACCTTTGTGACCTGATTTAGTAGACCTTTGATTATTCAAACTATATATCACCATCAAGTGCCAAAAAAAAAATTAGAAAATTAAAGCTTGAGACAAAAAATTAGTTCAATTTCTTAAAATAATGTTTTATTCTTACCTAAAAGTTTTGTTCTTAAATCTGTTCATGAAAATTTGAAGACTCTCTTTTATGTATTCTTGTTTTCTTATTATATGCCTGCAATTATGTTCATTTTTAGTATCCTATCATTGGACAGTAGGATGGTAGGATAGTAGGATAGTAGGATAGTAGGATAGTAGGATAGTAGGATAGTAGGATAGTAGGATAGTAGGATATAGTAGGATAGTAGGACAGTAGGATAGCATTGGATAGAAGGAAAGTAGGATAGTGTACGATAATAGGATAGAAGAATAGTGGAATAGTAGAATAAGAGGATAATAGGATAATAGGATAGTAGAATAATAGGATAGTAGGATAGTAGGACCTGCCTTGAAAAGCAAAAGGTTTTGTGCTACGCATGCTTTAAGCAGAGCTCTAACAAAAGCAAGTTTTTGATTCTATGTAATTATTGTCCCACTAAATATCAACCCCCCTCCTCCCCATAAAATAAGAGGGTTATAAAGATTTAGCACATATTTCATAATTAAAATGTTTTGTTTCATGCCGTGATTATTATGTTGTTTTTTCTTATCATAATTACATTATTTACTGTTTTATATATATTATATATACCTTGCTTTTCCATGTTTGTATACGCTTAATGTAAAAACGGCTGAACCGTCTGAATCAAAAATTGCGCACTTAAAAAACTCGCAAAAGAAAAAGTAAGTAGATTATTTGTATGAATAGTTTGAAAGAAGGAAACTAACCCCAAACAGGAGGGAATATTTTTCTGTTCTGAGAAGAACCCGGAGAATAATAAATTCACCGAACCTTGTCCTTTTCCCAGAGCTAGGTTTGAATGCCAGTAACATTACCTCTAATTGCATAAAGTGAACAGTTTAATTTTAAAGGGTCTGTCTGCGTAATTTTTAGTTTACGTCACAATATAACCCTTTAAACTTTTGCCTGAGAAAAAAACACACACACAAAGGAATTGAGTCTTTGTCACAAACTCTGATTGTCTAATCCCTATATCATTACAACCCAATGTCGTAGACCTTAGATATTTCAAACTATTAATTCTGTTAGATCTAATTATCAAGTTTGAAATATCAAAGATGTACACCATCAGATTGCAAAGATATCAGGATTAAAAAAATGTAGTTTGTGTCAAAGACTCAATTCCTTATTAACATGGTTTATTGGATAAGACAGGACATTTAACCTAAGAAAGAAAACAAGGACGGAAATAAATGCCCCATCTTTGAAGAAAGTTTACCTGGTTAGATTTGAATCCTTGTCACAAAGAAACTGCAATATTTTCGCAGATTTTTCAAATATACTCCTACTCTCAGACATTGTATATATTCTAAAATATAATTGGTAAAAAGCTTGAAATTAAATAAAGGTCCTTTTTTTAAAAAAGTATTTAATTTTAAACAAGTGATGAAAGACTTCTGGTAAATAAATGCAAAAGTATCAAAACAATATGTATGTTACGTATACCTGGAGTCCTCTGAACCCTGTAGGAACTCTAGAGTACAGGGTAATGGTTAATCTGTATACCTGGAGTCCTCGAAACCCTGTAGGGCCTCTAGAGTACAGGGTAATGGTTAATCTGTATACCTGGAGTCTTCTGAACCCTGTAGGGACTCTAGAGCCCAGGATAATGGTTAATCTGTATACCTGGAGTCCTCGGAACCCTGTAGGGGCTCTATAGTCCGGGATAATGGTTAATCTGTATCTGTATACCTGGAGTCTTCTGAACCCTGTAGGGACTCTAGAGCCCAGGATAATGGTTAATCTGTATACCTGGAGTCCTCGGAACCCTGTAGGGGCTCTATAGTCCGGGATAATGGTTAATCTGTTATACCTGGAGTCTTCTGAACCCTGTAGGGACTCTAGAGTCCGGGATTATGGTTAATCTGTATACCTGGAGTCCTCTGAACCCTGTAGGGACTCTTTAGCCTAGGATAATAAGCTGGTTAATCTGTATACCTGGAGTCCTCTGAACCCTGAAGAGATTCTAGAGCCCAGGATAATGAGCTAGTTAATCGTTCTCCAAGTCGGAGCAAAATCTTCCCTTTGTGTGGTTCCAGATCCTTCTCTCTAAATACCATTGAAAACATTCAAAGGGACCGTATGTAAAATCTAAGGATCTATTTTAAACATAAACCATTAACAGTTTTGAAATTATTGCTACATTGTCTTTTTTATCTTAGGATTCTTCCGATATTATCTCAGGCGTAGATATTTATAACTTTTAACTCTTTTCTTTTCTTTATACTTAAAAAGGACCTGATTACTCTTTGCAACCTGATGTCGTATTTCAAACTATGAATATTACTTTTAAATAGTCCAAATTTAACTTATGAAAATTTTTTGTCATCCGTATTTTCTTTGTTATTCCTGCAATTAATCCTTTATCCATCCTGTTCCTTATTTATCCTATAACCTATCTATTCCGAACCAGTTCCTAGTGCATCTAGTACCTGAAGTTTGCCAAGGTTGCCAGGACACTAAGAGCAGGTTGGAGAAGAGATGCAGGACGTACTCCGACAAGTTTTACCAAAACTCTGAATATGTTCGAGATTTTATAACAAGAAGTTAAGTTCTGTTAAGGTTCAATAAACTTGATAAAACAGAGATATGAAGTAGGCTTTAAAGAATATGAAATTTTCATAGTTGTTGAATTTAGTTGGGATTTTTAAAATATGTCAAAAAAAACTGTAGAAATTTTTGAAATTAAAATAAAAACTTTCATGTGGAACATATATGGTTTATAAATATTTGTTGTTATTTTGGCGTAAAATGAAGGCAAAAATATTTGATTGGGTAAATACTGGTGAATATCTGTGTATATACTGTATATACCTGTTTCCAAAAAGTCCAGCTCTTATTTCAGGATCCAACTGCTCACCCCACTCAACCATTCTCTCACACAGTGTTCTAAATACAGGTATTTAGATACAGAATTAATCCAGAGATCAGATTCAGACTCATGGACCTGATTTACCGATTCAAAGATAAAGATAAATGAGAATTTAACATTCAAAGATTTTTTTTAATTAATCTATATTGACCTTGAAACTTCGTTTTGATTTTTTTCTTGATTACATGAAATATTCTACTAAAGGAACTGATTACTCGTCTCCTACTCTATATACGAATACTAATATCTTCGCCAATATCTTTGATTTTTCAAAAAATTCTGCTATAAATCAAATAATTTGAAATATTAAAGGATACACTAATAGGTTGCAAATATTTCAAAATTCTAAAATTGGAGTGAGAAATCCGTTCTTTCTAGAATAGTTAGAATAAGTTACCTGTAATCCTGAAGTACATCTGCAGCTCCATCCTCTTCCTTAGTAACTAGATCAAGATATTGTTCCTAAACATTGGAAACAGTTACAGTGATACAAAAACTGTTAATAAGTACATAGATGGGGTTTAATCTTATCATAGGCGTTTAAGATACACATTTTTAACATTAATTGAAAGAATTATAAATCATTTAAAACATTAAGTCTTAAGGATAACAACAGAATAACATGGGAGCTGGTTGTATTCAATCCTATACCTAGAGCTGGTTGTATTCCATTCTATACCTGGAGTTGGTTGAATTCAATCCTTAACCTGGAGCTGGATGAATTCAATCCTATACCTGGAGCTTATTGTATTCAACCCTATACAATATACATGGATCGTATTGTACTCATTCCTATACCTGAAGCTGGTTGAATTCAATTCTATACCTGTTCAATCCTATAACTGGAGCTGGTTGTATTCAATCCTATACCTGGAGCTGGTTGTATTCAAGTCTATACCTTTTCAATCCTATAACTGGAGCTGGTTGTAATCAATCCGATACCTGGAGCTGGTTGTATTCCATTCTATACCTGGAGTTGGTTGAATTCAATCCTTTACCTGGAGCTAGTGGATTCAATCCTATACCTGGAGCTTATTGTATTCAACCCTATACAATATACATGGATCTTATTGTATTCAATACTATACCTGGAGCTGGTTAATGAATTCAATACTATACCTGTTCAATTCAATAACTGGAGCTGGTTGTATTCAATCCTATACCTGGAGCTCGTTGTATTCAATCCTATACCTGGAGCTGATTGTATTCTATTCTATACATGGAGCTGGAATTGTATTCTGGAGCTGGTTGTATAAAATCCGATACCTGGAGATGGTTGTATTCAAACCTATACCTGGAGCTGGTTGTATTCAATCCTATACATGGAGCTGGTTGAATTCAAACCTTTACCTGGAGCTGGGTCAAGGCTCTTAAAACCTCTAGGATTTCAGTTTCAAGATTTAATTTCATCTTTTTCTAAATTTAAAACTTTGATTTATACAATTAACTTTAGAATTCCCATAATTCATCAAAATATTAAATATTGCCCTTTTAATTTTTTGCATTGGTACTTAGTAACCCACAAAGACGTCATGAAGAGATTTCGCGAAATACATCAGCTGTTTAATGTACACAATTCTTATGAGATTGAAAACCTTTCATCTATGATATTCAAGGTCTTATTCCTTTACTATTTTTAAATACTAGCTGAAGAGCCCGACGTGGTCCGTGGAATTTTTTTTTTAAATATTCAGTTTGTTTTTAGCCTATGTCACACCCCAGGCTAACCCTGAGTCTCCACAAAAAATCAGCCCATTCGTTCCAGCTGTTTGGCCGGCTGTATGGAACATATAAACATAAACATATATATATAAACATATATAAACATATATATATATATATATATATATATATAAACATATATAAAGGAATGTCTTGTTTTATTATATAGATGAATATTTAAAAATGATCTAATTTTGTATATATTTACAGCTCGGCCCAGAATTAATGAATAGCTACTACTGGTGCACCGGTTCAAATTAAGAAGAAGTGGACTATCTTAGTCTACGTAGTTCAACTACTTCTCGGTATTCAATACATTTGGTCCCTGTGTATTTAAATATAATATTCCAAAAACCACTATACTCGTTAAATCTTAAAATCACCAAATCTCTGTACGAATCATTATGCTAAAAGCTAATGAATACAGTGATAACCAGAAAATTCCGGAATTATTGTCTTTTAGTTTTTCTTTTAAAACACGAAATTTCGCAAGAACTTAGTTATTTTTAATTATTAAAACTAATATATTCTAAATCAAGGTCATCAGAGCAAACATATTTTAAAAAGAATTAGTTGCAAACTATAAAATTCTAAATTTATAAATATAAATAAAACTTTTCAATGTTTTATAGTTATTAATGTATATTACTACACAGGTTTATCAATGTTTACGGCACTAGGTATTTATGGTAGAAAGAGTAAACTGTAGAAATATAGAAAGCAGGAACTATACAGCGTATATATAGAACCATAGACAAGGAGAAAGCTAGAGTTTACGAGTCCTTCAACCACAGGCTTTAACCATCAATGATGAGTTTATAAAAAAATATGAGGAAAGGAATTGAAATTGAAAATCAGAAGTCTTAAAAAAAGGAAAGAAGAGAAAAAATCTGAAAATTGAGAAAAAGCGAGTTGATATAAGAGAGGACAATAAGAAAGCGAAAACTAAAAGGAAAAAGTCTATAAAATGAGAAAAGAGAAAGAATTAAAGAACAAGAGAAAAACTTAACAAAGTTTAAACGAAGGAAGACTGCAAAATAGTTATGGAAGGAAAAAATAAGGGATGAGAAATACAGAGCTATGATGACTACAAAATTTAAGATGGAGTTCATTATACAATGTTTATTGTACTCCTTTACTACCCTACCCTTCCTCTCCTACTTAAGAGTTCTAATTAGACAGTTAAAGTACTACTAAACCTCTATTCAAGCAGTATTTAAGGCAAGCTTAATGTGTATTTAAAGCAGTGAACAGGTTTCTGTGGTAACCCACAGTGTCAGAATAAAATTAATAACGATCTATTTGATATTTATTTAAATCTTGCAACCTAAAGGCTTCTGTACGCCCCTCCCCCTCTATACACCTCCCCTTCACCTCTCCCCCAGACCATTTAAAGTTTCGTGGCATAATCCCAGTGATTTCCACCATTCAATGATTGATCTGAAGATAAAGTAAAAAAATAGATAAATAATAGTTTTTTCCTTTTTCCCATTGAATTATTTGTCATTTCTCACAGAATTAGTTATTATTTAAAGGGAGTGTTCGCTAACCTTGTAATTGGGTACAGCACAAACAGTAACTAAACTTAGGGTTGATTTTCGTTTTGATCTCATGGTTCTTTAATCTTCGCAACTTAAGAACAATCAAACGAAAAAATGTATTAAACTTATATATTTTGTATATTATACTTTTTTGGCTTATCGTTGTTTTTTATATAAAAACTTACGAAACTACATTTTCTCGTTAAATTATTCGTCTTTCTCATATTTACAAACTAATCATAATTCTAGTTCTTTCACAAAGTACGTTTTTCATTGAAATATATAGATGTAATTACATTTATGCTTTTTTAACAAAGAATTGTCCTAGTATTTCTATAGCTAAATTCTTCAATTTTGATTTATTAATCTCTTTTCAGAAATACACTTGCCTTCCCAAACAATTTTTAAAGCTAAATTTTCCTCCCCAAAATATAATTTTTTATAAGGTTTTATTCCTTATATAAATTATTTTCTCTTTTCACAGCTTCATTCATATATGTTAAACTATTTCTCTCTTATTTTTGATACATTCTTTCTTTTACTATCAGCGTTTAAATATGCATTTATACTTTGCTTAGTGAAAACCAGAATACTCTGAAATAGGAAGACGACTTTAAGAATCAAGTTAACAACTTTAAAAAGTAAAAGAAGCAATGAGCATGAAACTCAGCAATTGTGCAGTGTCAAACCCATTTCACCAAATTAGTGATATAATAAGTGCCTAGTAAAACTATTTGCTTTGTAACAACATCAATACACTATTGCTATTCCACTGTTTTTTGGTTATCACTGTAGCTCCTGGAGTTTTCATCTACCCCAAAGCGTGATTAAAAAGACTATTAAAGTAGTATTATAAGGTTTTTAAAATTTCATAACATTTTCCCATAAATTCCCAGTTGACACTGACAGACTAAATTTTATGTAATAATTTATACTATTCTGAGGTCAGTTCTTTAACCTTAATCTGCAGGGCCTAAATTCCCAGTTGACACTGACAGACTAAATTTTATATAATAATTTTTACTATTCTGAGGTCAGTTCTTTTCTTTAACCTTAATCAGCAGGGCCTAAACTAGATTTCCAGTATGAAAACTTTTCATTGATTTGATTAAGTACGAATTCTGTAAAAAAAACACTGACTTTGTACTTTGGAGATATCCAGAAAAAATTAACTTATTTTGTAGAACTAAAAAATTTACGGATTAGTGTTATCTGAAGGGATTAACGATACAAAAGCTTGAAGCACTAGTTATTTATTATTGCCATGGTTTAAACTGTATATCCAGGGTATGGTAAAGGCTAGGGGTTCGTGACTGCGCTGTGTGTGATCTACGTAATTTATCGTGTTTAACTGTATATAAACCAACCCAGATATATCATTATATATTTATTCTGTCATATATTTCAATATTCAGATACATATACATATATATATATATATAAATATGTAGAATACAGATTGAATCTATCTTCAATAATATACATTATTTCTTCAGGATCTTTTATAAGACTCCATAAAATGTATTTCAAAACCAATATTCATATTTTCATGTACAATGTACACACTGTCAAAGGACAGTGATAACTATTTGTATTGAAATTACAAATTAACTTAACTCTAAACAAAAATCTGTGAAAAGGAGTTAAGTTTTTGCCACAAAATCAAATTTTTCAAACCTGTAAACCTTTCTTAATTCAAGCAAGATTTTTTCGAATAACTACCTCATCGGGTTGCAAAAATATAGGAATAAGAATATCAGAGTTTGTGACAAGAACTCAGTTACTTTGTGATGAACCTCCACGCGGGGGCTTTGTAAAAACAATTCTAAGAAATCAAAGTCATATCTAGCTTTGCCTCATTATTTCTTATCACATATTGTATTTTTGAAACTATTTCTATTTCTTTATAAGTAACATGTAGTTTTTATACGTTCGTTTTCCAATAGATAAAAATGTACAAATGCAAACATCACGTCAAACCAAAGTAAATTTCACGTAAAAAATTAAAATTTTATATGTATATCATAATATAGTATATAGTATAGTATATCATAGCTAGGGTTTGCAGCGAACGAAACGTTTCGCAAAAAATGCGAAATTTCGCATTTTTTCGGGAAATTGAATGAAGCGAAAAAATGCGAAATTTTGCGAACATATTTTTCGCGAAATGCAAAATTTCGCATTTTTCCGCGAAACATATTGAAGCGAAATCGCATTTTTCGCAAGCAAAGGAATGCGAAAAAATGTGAAAATGTTCGCGAAAAATGCAAAATTTCGAGAGACGATTCTTCTTTTCGCTGCAAACCCTAAATTCAAAACTTATATTGAAGAGATTTTAAGGAAAACAAAATAATTTCTAATATGTAACAGGATTATTTTTTTCTCGTCTCAGTAATCCTACATGAATTATACCTTCTCTTTCTGTCTAGTTTGTAGTGACACACATTTTGCGATCCATAATATGACATCTTTAATTGGACTGTCAGATTAGTATCTATTTTATCTATCGTTATCTAGGTGCATAAAGAGTCTCTTTAGCATAGATTTAACAAATATGCACACAAAACCTTTCAGGACTTTTTTCTTCACCTTATTTAACAGTTAATCTGTATACAGTTCTTTTTAAGCCACAAAAAATATTTTATGTAAATATATCAAATCTATCGGGTTGTTTTTTTGGATTTAAACGTTGAAACAAATGAATTAATCTATGTGGTTTATGGCTGGAGCCACCAATAGTTTTAACCATTTCAAAACAATTAAAGGGAATTTCAAAACAATCGTTGATGTTTATCAATGTATTTTGATTGGAAAGAGCATCGTTACCTCGAATAAATATTCTTTTTTTTTATAATGTTAAAGGAAGACGACATTTCAGAGTTAAAAAAATACGCATTTAAATTATTTATTTTAATAATTTTTTATTTTAACTGTCTAAAATTGTGTATAAATAATAAAAACGTTTTTGCATTTCACAAATATTTTAAAAAAATTAAGTCTCCAAAAAAAAATCTGTGAAATCCTTTTCGTGTTCTTGTTCTTTATACTATCAAAAAAATGCTCACAGGTAAAGTAACATTGAAAAGAAGAAGTATCGATAGAATCTTAGTAAAATAAATTAGATTTACTTTTGACTGTTGCCGAATGACAATGACATAACTGGTTACTAGATAACAGATAAAAGGCTGTTAAGTAAGTTTTTCACCAAGTTTTGTAAGAAATGACAGATTGCTCGCATATCACAGAAAACCTGATTTCTTAATTAAACCTGAACTTATCTACAGTCTTTCACAAGTTTTTGCCAGAAATATTTTCTGTTTTTATTCTTCTCTTCACTCAACCGAATAATTCGACATGCTCTTTAAAACAAAACTTAAAGGGAATGTTGGCGAGTTACAGAAACAAATGTTTGTTTTATAGAAATGAATAACGTGTTTTAAACAATTTCTTATCTTTTAATCTTATAAATTGGATACAGTTGATACAGATGAATTCTGATTTGATGAATTTTCTGAAAATTTCTCAGGATCTTCTTTAAGTTTCATACTTTTATATTCTTGAACAATAAGATCTAACATGAAATTTTCTTAGTGAAATAACAATATTTGAGAAATCTTAAAATATTTTTTTAAAAGTATATTTTTTTACCAAATATTTAATGTTTTAATCATGTTTTCCAATATTCTTCTTTCCTGGCTACCTTTATTTACTTATAATAATATATAAACTATTAAATTGTAATTGTTATGAGAGTTTGAAATTGAAAAAGAAAGGCTTCAGTGAATTTTAAATTTAAATTCCTCTTCATATACAGTACTTTCAATAGCTCATTTTTTACTTAGCTATTTTTTTATGCATACCAGTAGAAGATTTTATATGGCTTAATTTATGATCATGAGGCCAAAATTGTAATAATTTTACAAAATATCAATATCATTACATTAAACAAATACACTTCTTTAAAACTCTTGTTTTAGGCTTAACATAATGTACTGAATGATAAACTATAATTCTCCATTTTAGTGCTGTAACATTCTTTTGAAGTTTTGGAGAAGGTTTTGTCGTTATTTACAGATAGTTTTTATTCCACTTCAGAAAATTAATCAATTCAACTTGTTTATTCAATGATCAGGGATAAGTACGTGGCAATTTTCAATTCATAAATCAATAGAATTTTGTGTTAGTAGAAAGCAGGATAATATCATCTGCATATACCCAGATGCCCATATAGACACCCTGGGTTTGGCATCCAATAGTTGAACATCGTAATAACTTGATAATTTTGTCAATGTAAATACAGAATAGCACAGGGGAAGAAACTGCTCCTTGTCTGACTCCATTTTGTACATTGAAGGTATTTGAGAACGCATTACCCCATCTAACATTACATTTTTGTTTATAAACTACTAGCTTGGGAACCCAGCTTTGCCTGGCATTTACACATTCAACTTTCAAATTCAACCAACTTCACATCAAATTTTAAAACCAAGCTGAGAACATTCCGTTTGTTGTCGAGTTTCCCAATCAAAATTTGAGGCAAATCGGTCAAGGGGGCCAATGAGTTATGATCTGACATACAAACATTAAGACAGACAGACAAATATATATAAAAATATATAGATACAGCTAGTAGAGGATTGATTTATTCGTTTTAGTTGGTCGTCTTAACTCATCTATGACAGGAACGGCCTTCTCGGCTCTGGTCTGATATGAACGAAGGTGTTAACAAAATAAACTCGAATATCCTGATGTTAATGAAACACTATATATTGTGCAGCCTTCAATTCCTCTCGGCCCAGAATTTTGAAAAATGGATTTGGAAGTTCAGATTGAAGGATGGGGTCCAAAAATCAGAGAAATCTCATTTTTAAAATCATACTTCCATAATATTGCATGGTGTTTAGATAAAAAAAATACTAAAAATATGCTTTTCTAGCTGAAGTGCCCGGCGTTGCCTGTGATATAAAAAAATAAATCGAATTTTGAAGGAAAAACAAGGTACCCATGAGTTTCCTCAAAAAATGCCAGCCAATTTGGTCCAGCCGTTTGGCCAGGTACAGCTACATATATACAATTATGATGTGATGTGATGAAAAAATCTTGGAATTTTAATTGTTCAAGAATTGTAACTACTGAGGATCGTAATGATAGACGTGAAACATTATGTTTAGTATAATTCTTTTTTAATAAAAAAATGTGAAGTTAAAAACTGAAATATATACAATTATATACATGAGCGAAGAGCTTTATTATAGATTAGAATTTATACAGCTTTCAATATATAGTCATTGTATTGTATAGTTAACATACTAAAGAATAAGTTATAGATAATGTTCCTTTACAATAATCATCACTTTAAAAAAATACAAAATTCATGGAACCTTGAATGAAAATCTGTATATATATATTTATAGAGCCCAATATCTGAGACTGACTAGAAGGATGGAAAGCAGAATGAATTGATACGAGGTTGCTCCGGGTTCTGAACCAGATCTGGGTTGGATTGGAAGAGTTTCATCAGTATCTCTCCAGGTCACATGCACAGCAGAGAAGTTGTATGTTCTTACAGGAGAATAGTCAGGAATATCTAAAAGGAGTTGAGTTTTTGCCACAAACTCTGATTTTCTGATCACTATATCTTTGTAACCCAATATCGTAGACCTTAGATATTTCAAACTATTAATACTTATAGATTAAATAGTCTAAGTTTGAAATATCAAAGGTTTGCACCATAAGATTACAAAGATATTGGAATCAGAAGATTTTAGTTTGTGGCAAAAACTCAATCCCTTTAAGATTATTTTAAGAAAATACAGTTGTATCAATATCACTGTGTCACTGTCAACTAGACAGAAGAAGAAGGTCACACTCAAGCGACATTACTGGATAGCTTTGTGACCTTAAAGCTCAACTAGTTTTTATATTATGAAAAGGAAATTTATCCAAAAACATATTATTGAAATTCCAAAACATTTTTGTTCTTCTCAATAGCTATTCAATAAAAGTAGTCAGGATTTAAAACAAATAAAATTTCAACTTTTCGTTTAATTTCCTATAATTTGACGTGAAATCGGCAATTTACTATAATTTGACGTGATATCTGCAATTTACTATAGTTTGAAGTGATATCTGCAATTTACTATAGTTTGACGTGATATCTGCAATTTACTATAGTTTGAAGTGATATCTGCAATTTACTATAGTTTGACGTGATATCTGCAATTTACTATAGTTTGACGTGATATCTGCAATTTACTATAGTTTGATGTGATATCGGCAATTTACTATAGTTTGACGTGATATCGGCAATTTACTATAATTTGACGTGATATCTGCAATTTACTATAGTTTGAAGTGATATCTGCAATTTACTATAGTTTGGAGTGATATCTGCAATTTACTACAGTTTGACGTGATATCTGCAATTTCCTATAGTTTGACGTGATATCGGCAATTTACTATAGTTTGAAGTGATATCTGCAATTTACTATAGTTTGACGTGATATCTGCAATTTACTACAGTTTGACGTGATATCGGCAATTTACTATAGTTTGACGTGATATCTGCAATTTACTACAGTTTGACGTGATATCTGCAATTTACTATAGTTTGACGTGATATCGTCAATTTACTATAGTTTGACGTGATATCTGCAATTTACTATAGTTTGAAGTGATATCTGCAATTTACTATAGTTTGACGTGATATCGGCAATTTACAATAGTTTGACGTGATATCTTCAATTTACTATAGTTTGACGTGATATCTTCAATTTACTATAGTTTGACGTGATATCTGCAATTTACTACAGTTTGACGTGATATCTGCAATTTACTATAATTTGACGTGATATCTGAAATTTACTATAGTTTGACGTGATATCTGCAAGGTTTGATCAATCCTACGAACCTGCATCTGACCATGAGAAAGGTTCTATTCCACCAGAATGAGTAGGTCCGTTTTCAGCCAATATGCTTCCATGGTGTATATCAGAACTATATGATTTCATGCATTCAGAAAGTAATTCAGTCTTTGTCACAAACTCAAATTTATAATCCTTATATCTTTGCAATCTGATTGTGTAAACCTTTAAAATTTCTACGACATTTGGTTGCAAAGATATAGGGATTAGCAAATTTGAGTTTGAGAACTCAGTATATTTACATTTTGGGGTTTAGCATTTATTGATAAAAAAGAACGTAATTGTTTAAAAAAAAATAAAGGTAAATAATGTTTTTAACAAAAGTAAATGTTAAATTATGAACCGGGATATTAATCTGGCCTCTGCATAGGGATATAAAGTTTAACTGGAAATATTAACATAAAATCAATCCCACTGATTAAACCTGGACTTTCCATGATTATCCTTCCTGTCGACAATTTTCACATCCAGAGCTCCGTAGTTTTTCCTTCCTTCCATATAATCAAACTGTCTCCATGTACATTCTACATTTTCATCTTGGAGATCCGTCCTAGATATTGAAAACAGAGATCCAAAGGTTGATAGATCTCTCGCAAAAATCGTAGATCATTTTGCCAATTACGCCTTTAAAACTAAAACTTAAAACAATTCCTTAGCTTTAACCCTATCCCTGCTGGGGTACTTGAAAACCAGGATACGCTGGGGGGGTCAATTTATGTTTTATGTCCAAATATGACAAATGATACATCATTAGAAAGCTCTTGTGCTTTACTTTTAGAATCTGCAAAAAAATTTGCAAATTTGCGAAAATTGAATTTTTTATCGCAAAATCCAGTTTTATAGTAAAAATGTTTGCAAAAAAAAATTTGTCCAAAAAATGACAAATTATACATTTTTAAAAAGCCCTTGACCATGCCATTTCAAATATGCAAAATATTTTGCAAAATATTAAATAACCTGATTTTTAATCAAGAAAAACTAAAAATGTGCAAATTTCCCCTGGCAGGTTGTTTGCAAAAAATTTGAAATTTTTTTTTCGCAAAACTTGTGCAATCCGTTTCCTTATGTCATAGGCTTTCCAAAAAGCTAAATTTTATCAAAATCAGACAAGTGAAAGTGGGTCAAAACAAAGATTTAGTTTGTTACAGGCAAAAGAAGTCATTCAGGCAGTGTGCCTGAGGACTCAGGCAGTTAGTATTAAAGCCCGGTTTTAGGCCTAAAGGGAGGGCTTTGGGTATGTAAATAAAGTCAGAAAATTTCAACAGCCTCAGATCAATACTTTTTGAGTTATGTAAAAAAAACTACAGGGGGGGTCAAATTGACCCCCCCCCCCCCAGCAGGAATAGGGTTAAAATGAATATAAACACTGCAAAAAATGCAAAGTTAAGTCAGTAAGGGGAAAAAAGTCAAAACTTTGCAATACTTTAAGTCGACCAAGTCGTAAATATTGATTCAACTTGTCATAGCAATCTATAAAAATAAATCAATAAATCAGTACCCTGTAAAAAGTAGTTACTGAAACCTGTACAGAAGGAGTTTCCGAAGGCGAGATGACAAGTTTCGGAAATGCAAACTCATGGAGGGATAATTCCGGAAATTTTTTAAACGTCAGTCTAATTATCTAGGGCAAGGTTACGTTATGACTTCTGAGCATAGGGCCGAGCGCTGCTAGAAGGCTGAGCGTATTGGTTCAAGAATATTTCGGAAACTACCTTTCCGCAATTAGTATATTCCAGTAATTGTCTACGGATTTTTTCTCCTGAATTTGTCCTTTCCGGAATTTGTTCTTCCTAAATTTGTTTTTAATTTCTAAAGTACCTAGCTGCTATCGCTGCAGCAGGAATTGAACCATTGCAGCCTTGGACTTGGCCTTCATTGGATATGCCGTAGTTGTTAGATCTGCAATAAGTTTAAATCAATCAAAATAAAAAAAAATTGTTCAATAAAAAAATGATGAACATTTTCTTATAAGGAAGGAATAAAAATACAAAAGATGAAAATTAATGTAAATTGCAAAAGAAATGAATTGATATTTCAAACATAAATTATGGTAGATCAAATTATCTAAGTTTGAAAATTTAAAGGTTTACACCATCGGGTTTCAAAGATTAAGGGATTGAAAAAATTGTAATTGTGGTAACGACTCAATTCCATCTTATGATGAGTAATTTTGGAAATGTAATTGTTTTATACTTTTATTTTAACGGATACCTCATTAAATTGTACATAGTCTCCTTGTCCTGGACCGTCTGCTGGTTTGACCGGAATATTCTAGCTCGTGGAGTATTATTATAGGAGAACCAATCACCAAACCTCTCAGACATTTCCTAATAATAGATGGGATGTTGTCTTGTCCTGTCTTTTCTGTCTTGTAATGTCTTTGTCATGTCTTGTCTTGTCTTCTCTTATCTTGTCCTGTGTTGTGTTGTGTTGTCTTGTCTTGTCTTGTCTTGTCTTGTCTTGTCTTGTCCTGGGTTGTCTTGTCTTGTCTTGTTTTGTCTTGTCTTGTCTTGTCTTGTCTTGTCTTGTCTTGTCTTGTCTTGTCTTGTCTTGTCTTGTCTTGTCTTGTCTTGTCTTGTCTTGTCTTGTCTTGTCTTGTCTTGTCTTGTCTTGTCTTGTCTTGTCTTGTCTTGTCTTGTCTTGTCTTGTCTTGTCTTGTCTTGTCTTGTCTTGTCTTGTCTTGTCTTGTCTTGTCTTGTCTTGTCTTGTCTTGTCTTGTCTTGTCTTGTCTTGTCTTGTCTTGTCTTGTCTTGTCTTGTCTTGTCTTGTCTTGTCTTGTCTTGTCTTGTCTTGTCTTGTCTTGTCNTCCAGGTATAAGCTGACCCTCTTTCAGGGCGCAGTGCATGGTACATATGGAAAAAATATTGGATATACTGTGAAATCATGCATTTCTATCAAAATAATATTTTACAATTTTGTCTTAATCTTTTATAAAAAAAACTTGAAATGATAATAATAAATTCTTAAATAAAAACTAATTTTGAACTAATAAATTATGATTATAATTACCTTGTTGAGTAAGAATACTGGTCAAATCTTTCTGCATGATCTGACCAGGCAGCTGTTCAAGTACATGCAGTAAACCAGAGTCAGAACCAATCTGAAAAGAACTTTCAAGTTTACAATCAAACCTTTTTAATTCAAATAATTATTTCTTAGTTTTCTGTACATTCAGTGGCGTACTAACCCTTCTCCGGTGGCGTGCAAGGGGACTTCGCTAAAATATTGGGAATTTAGGTATCCCCTTCTAGAAACTTGATATCCATGTTCATGTTCATTTTCATGTTCATGTTCATGTTCATATTCATGTTCATGTTCATGTTCATGTTCATGTTCGCTCATCATTAATCTTGAAACACTTAGAAAAGTAACGCAGATGACTTCATAGGAATTATAATTATTATAACCTATTGAACATGTTACCTTATTATAATCTATTGAATCTGTTATCCTATTATAATCTATTGATCTGTTGCCTTATTATAATCTATTGAATCTGTTACCTTATTATAATCTATTGAATCTGTTACCTTATTAAAAATCTATTGAATCTGTTACCTTATTATGATCTATTGAATCTGTTACCTTATTAAAAATCTATTGAATCTGTTGCCTTATTAAAATCTATAGAATCTGACACCATATTATAATCTATTGAATCTGTTGCCTTATTATAATATATTAAACCTGTTACCTTATTATAATTTATTGAATCTGTTACCCTATTATAATCTATTGAATCTGTTACCTTATTATAATCTATTGAATCTGTTACCTTATCATAATCTATTGGATCTGTTACCTTATCATAATCTATTGAATCTGTTACCTTATTATAATCTATTAAATCTGTTACCTTATCATAATTTATTAAATCTGCTACTCTTTTATAATCTATTGAATCTGTTACCTTATTATAATCTTTCGAATCTTTTACCTTATTATAATCTATTGAATCTATTACCTTATTATAATCTATTGGATCTGTTGCCTTATTATAATCTATTAAACCTGTTACCTTATTATAATTTATTGAATCTGTTACCTTATTATAATCTATTGAATCTGTTACCTTATCATAATCTATTGAATCTGTTACCTTATTATAATCTATCGAATCTGTTACCTTATTATAATCTATTGAATCTGTTACCTTATAATAATCTATTGAATCTGTTACCTTATAATAATCTATTGAATCTGTTACCTTATTATAATCTATCGAATCTGTTACCTTATTATAATCTATTGAATATTGTACCTTATTATAATCTAATGAATCTGTTACCTTGTTATAATCTATTGAATCTGTTACCTTATCATAATCTATTTAATCTGTTACCCTATTATAATCTATTGAATATGTTACCTTATTATAATCTATAATATCTGTTACCTTGTTATAATCTAGAATCATCCATTGATTATTATATGTTCCGCAGTTAAACTTCTCAAATATATTCGCCCATGATGAAGATGATGTGGCCAGACGGTTGGAAACCATTACCCTGCAATAAGTAAACTGAAAATAAAAATTTTAACATCCTTTGAAAGTTTTAGATTTATTTTGATATTGTGACCACTATAGATTAATATTGTGACCACTATAGATTAATATTGTGACCACTATAGTTAATATTGTGACCACTATAGATTAATATTGTGACCACTATAGATTAATACACTGTTTTTTCTTTTTATTCCTGATTCCATCTCCTAAGTTAACTAGATTTGGTAGACAGATAAAACTCGTAATTTTCATGCTTCATCCATAGAGTGTCGTGTCCGAAGTACATCAGTACTGAACCCTTTATAAACCTATGTCATATCGAAGATTAACTATGCTGCCTAAAGTCTCCCTGTACTCAATTTTCTTCTTTAAAAATAATGATACCTCACCCTTGCTCGAGCAAAGGTTTGAAGGTTTATATGATTGTGAATTGGACATGTCAATCCACAAAATGTGCGTGGCTTGACATTACGTGTACAATCAGTTGTCTGCCAGATATAATAAAACTCAACTTTAAGGTTTCAAGGGTACTAATGTATGTACGGCTTTTTTTTATAGAGGGCCACATAAACCTCAACCTCTACTGACCTAATTGGTTCCAAAACCCGTCCTAGTGGATTCAGATCCTGGAAGAGAGTCTGGTTAAAAACGAACAAAGTAGTTTCAAGAGAAACTATTCCAGAGGAGAGAGAATATAAAAATCATCCAGACTATATATTGTACCTGGAGAACGAGAAATGTAGAACTTTTTTACTTTCAAAATTAAGATATTGGCAAATTATAAAAAAAAATCACGCATAAATGAAACTGACTGTTTAAGCACGAACAAAAACAAAATCAAACTATAAAAGCAATAAAAAACACAAGCAAAATACCCCTCAAAGCAGAAACTGTAATTTTAGGATTTCACATAATTATTTCTGTCTCTCGGATATAACTGCATAACTGGACATGGATATTTTGTATCCAGGTATAAGCTAACCCTCTGTATCATGATAGTTTAGGATATACCTGCATAACTGGACATGGATATTTTGTATCCAGGTATAAGCTAACCCTCTGTATCATGACAGTTTAGGATATACCTGCATAACTGGACATGGATATTTTGTATCCAGGTATAAGCTGACCCTCTGTATCATGAAAGTTTAGGATATACCGCTTCAACAACCTAAATCAACCTAAATTTAAAGGGAGTAAATCTGTTTGGTCTAATCTTAGATTTTCCTTGATGATCTGTCTCCAAACCTTTCATTCATTTTGAAATAATATTAATACAAAATAGATAATTTCGGGGGATATATAGAAAAATTAAAATAATTTTGAGGCAAATTTTTGTATTCTGAAAACCTTTCTTGTGGCCAATTGAGTTACCACAAAAATTTAGGCCTGATCAGTTTAGCCGTTCTGGCGTGTATTGGTAGCAAAAAAAAAATTTATTAAAATAGACAAGCCAATCATATATCTACATAGTTAGACCAATGGCATTTGTTAAAACTAAAAAAGAAAGCAAATGACATAAAAAAATCAAATAAAAACAAAAAAACAGAAAAAGGGAAAAAATAGTTTCTAAAAATATTTACTTACCTGTAATGCAAAGATCTGTATTCATGCCAAGTACTGTGACTGATGATGATATTATCTTCGTATACCTTGATTAGAGCTGAGCAGGACGGAAAGGATACCTGGAACCAATAAATATAAAACCTAGATTAGAGCTGAGTATGACGGAAAGGATACCTGGAACCAAGATTTATAAAACCTTGATTAGAGCTAAACAGGACGGAAAGGATATCTGGAACTAAGAAATGTAAAACCTTGATCAGAGCTGGGCTGGGAGGAAAGGATACCTGGAACCACGAATTGTAAAACCTTGATCAGAGCTGAGCTGGGAAGAAAGGATACTGGAACCATGAAATGTAAAACTTTGATTAGAGTTGAGCTGGGAGGAAAGGTTACCTGGAACCATGAAATGTAAAACCTTGATTAGAGCTGAGCAGGACGAAAAGGATACCTGGAACCAAGAAATATTAAACCTTAATTAGAGTTGAGAAGGACGGAGAGGATACCTGGAACCAAGAATATAAAAACTTGATTAGAGCTGAGCAGGACGGAAAGGATACCTGGAACCAAGAAATATAAAACCTGGATTAGAGCTGAGCAGGACGAAAAGGATACCTGGAACCATGAAGAATAAAATCTGGATTAAAGCTGATCAGGACGGAGAGGATACCTGGAACCAAGAATATAAAAACTTGATTAGAGCTGAGCAGGACGAAAAGGATACCTGAAACCATGAAGGATAAACCTGGATTAAAGCTGAGCATGACGGAAAGGATACCTGGAACCAAGAAATATAAAACCTGGATTAGAGCTGAGCAGGACGGAAAGGATACCTGGAACCAAGAAATATGGAACCTGGACCATGAGCTGAGCAGGACAGAAAGGATACCTAGAACCAAGAAATATAAAACCTTGATCAGAACTGAGCAGGACGGAAAGGATACCTGGAACCGGATTATAGCTGCGCAGGACGGAAAGGATACCTGGAACCAAGAAATATAAAACCTTGATTAGAGCGGAGCAGGACGGAAAGGATACCTGGAACCGGATTAGAGCTGAGCAGGACGGAAAGGATACCTGGAACCAAGAAATATAAAACCTGGATTAGAGCTGAGCAGGACGGAAAGGATACCTGGAACCAAGAAGTATAAAATCTGGATTAGAGCTGAGCAGGACAGAAAGGATACCTGGAATTAAGAAATATAAAACCTTGATTAGAGCTCAGCAGGACGAAAAGGATACCTCGAACCAAGAAATATAAAACCTGGATTAGAGCTGAGCAGGACGGAAGGGATACCTGGAACCAAGAAATATAAAACCTGGATTAGAGCTCAGCAGGACGAAAAGGATACCTGGAACCATGAAATATACTAGAGCTGAGCAGGACGGAAAGGATACCTGGAACCAAGAAATATAACACCTTGAATAGAGCTGAGCAGGACGGAAAGAATACCTGGAACCATGAAATATCCTAGAGCTGAGCAGGACGGAAAGGATACCTGGAGTCAAAGAATAAGCTCGTTGGATGCGGTGAAAATCACTTTTGAAATGTCGTATATGAAATCGACAAAAATTTAAATCCCAGTACAGTACACTCAAAGCACAGGGATAGGTCTGGGCCCGTACAAAAATCCTTTATTTTTGCAGTCCAATGTCGGAGACCTTAGATAATTTAAACTTTCAAAATAAATAGTTTGAAAAATCAACGGTTTACACTATCAGTTTGAAAAAATATAGGGATTAGAACTTTTAAGTTTGTGGCAAAGACTCAATTTTCGATCCTTTAGTACAACACTTCCAATCCTTGACTTTCCTAGATTAGAGGTTTCGAGATTATTCATCCCACAAAGGTTTCGTGAGAAAAATAAAATAAAATATTTACCTTTCTTTTCTCGGATTTGTATTTTTGTAAAAAATCTCCTGATTTTATAATTTTCTTCATCTCATCAATAGATAGTTTATGTATTCGGGACATTTTTATGCTTTTTAACAATCATTAAACAATTTACTTTTTATAACATCAAAAATAATCAAAGTCTTTTTAATATCTTTTTCATGAGAATCTAGATTATCTATAGATATATTTTTATCCTAAAGAATTTGTTAAAAAAAGATTTTTAACAAATTTAAAGAAATTCTATACAATCATTTCGATTCTATATTTTAAACTATTAAATTAAACAGCTGAAGGGATTTATAGAAAGGTTGAGTTTGTGGCAAACACTGAATTCTTTTGATGAAATATTTAATAACAAATATTTAGTTCCATGCAAATATTACTTTTAATGTACAGATGATGAAGATTGAATCCCTAAGTTTGGTAAAAAGTTGATCAGAAGAACAATATCTTCATATTTCATCTCAACCAGTTCCAAACCAGTCTTATCTAAAGAAAAATTTAACAATTTCGTGCGTATTAGAGTTCATTATAAAAATAAAATTGAGTCTTTGCAACAAACTCTGATTTTTAATCCCTATATCTCGGCAACCCGAGGGTGCAAACCTCTGACATTTCAACCTATGAATTCTGTTAGATTAAATAATCTAAGTTTAAAATATTAAAGGTTTAAAGACATTAGGTTGCAAAGATATTAAAAAATTCCTTTATCAAAGATATCTAACCAGGAATCTAAATCAAGTTCGAAATTGATTCCAACCGACAAATTTCGCCATCAAAACATACAGAGAGTAGGAAAATGATTTTAGAAAAAATATCAATTTTACAAGGATACATCTTGCTATATCGTTTAAAAAAAGAATCCCAGCACGACAAAAATAAAACAGATACGGTACAATACAGGGATAGGGCCTGGCCGGTACAATTTTATTGGAGTAAATCCTGACTTGCCTGGAGTGGATTGCACGGAGAGAAAAAAAAGAAACCAACCTGGATTCTTCATTTTCAACCCTTGCTTCATTCCTTCCATTTGTTTGTAAAACAATCTGAAAACAATTATTGGAAAAGCGTTTTAGTTTTCAACCAAATTTTGTCACTTTTTACCTGACCATCTTCCAGTAGTCTGTTTTATTTGAAACCTCTTGTTCCAGGGCCCACTTTTTGTTTGTGTGAAGGATTTCCAGGACCCAGGTACAAAATTTTGGATCCGGTATACACAAATCTTTAGCGATAAACTCTGAACAAATAATATGTTTAAAAGATAGAAACGATATTCTTAAATCTAAAAGAATTACATAAATATGTTTGTCTTTTAATATGATAGGGTTCAAAGACTGTGAGACTTAAAGGAACTGTAAACTTATTTTTAAGTAGCCCCCTCTGTATGTAGAGTAGTGGGATGTATTGGGAATCGTTGTGAATCGATCTCTATTAGTAAAGAGTAATTTTAAATTGGATCTACAGTTCCTTTAAGATGATAAATACTTTATAATAGTGTAGAATTAGTTGACTAGTAATATATCCCTCTGCTAGTCCTGCTCCTACCTTTATAATAGTGTAGAATGAGTTGACTAGTTAGATATCCCTCCGCTAGTCCTGCTCCTACCTTTATAATAGTGTAGAATGAGTTGACTAGTTAGATATTCCTCTGCTAGTCCTGCTCCTACCTTTACAATAGTGTAGAATGAGTTGTCTAGTTAGATATTCCTCCGCTAGTCCTGCTCCTACCTTTATAATAGTGTAGAATGAGTTGACTAGTTAGATATCCCTCCGCTAGTCCTGCTCCTACCGCCTGCAGGTCGTCTTCATAACGTTCATTACTGATAAAATCTAATATTAAAAGTATTATCAATCAAATTTGTTTAAAAAAAGAGTTATAAAACTATAGAAACTAGCCAACAGAAACATATTCGTTTAAAACATGGGCCTATATTAAAGAAATTGTGAATTAAAAAATGTAGAAAAATATATCATAAGATTTGACAAAGGGACTGTTCTCTTTATTTAAGTGATCCTCAATTGCAAGATGGCATGCCCGATACACAACAGTACCCTTGGAACCTTAATCTGAACAATAATTACCAATGTGAATCGGACATGACACTCAACTTTTACAGTCCCTTTAAGTTGCAGAATGCAGATCGACCTGCACATTATGTGCATTGTGCAGTACTGTGTATATTAGGAGGATGGTGGATATTTATCTTGATCTTGCATCATTGCAAATTATTAACAAAAAAACAGCGATTTTAATTTTAATAAACTAGCTGTAAAATATAAATTGTGTATTGTATTTACACAGTTTGAAGGAAATATAACGATTATCTATATAATAAAACGAGACATTCGTATATATACATATGTTGCCTATAGCCGGCCAAACGGCTGGACCGAATGGGCTGAAACTTTTTGTGGACACTCATGGAAGGCCGGGGGGGGTGTTATATAGGCTAATAAAATCGAAATATTTTTTTTTTCAATATTTTTTTGCCAGCATTTTTTTCCACGGACAACGCCGGGCCCTTCAGCTAGTATATCATAAAATGTAATTGTAATACGATTTTCAACAGTTCATAATCATAAATCCATTTTGCGCCATATAACATCGACTTTTACAACTTTAATATTCATCTCCACTTATTAAAGTTTATGGATTTTAAAAAAATGTTGAATTGTCAGGATATCTTAACCTCTTTTAAATCATCGTTGCTTTCAAAGTTTTTACAAGTAACTTAAATGACGCAATCTTAGTAAGAGAAGTGCGACAACCCNCCCCCCCCCACCCCGTGTCATTTAAAAATAAACATCTTCATATTGTATCTCAGGGCAGGACGGGGTTATAAAAGGTTATACCTAAATAGTTCCAACCAGTTTGAATAAACTTCTTTGTAAAGTTTGCCTGAGTAATCCATCCACTTACAACTCCAGGTCTAACCTTATCAAAGGGTTTATAATAAGATTTTAAAAAATGAAAAAGAGAAGCTGGTGGCATATCGGGAACTAGGAAAAGACTTATACCTGGAGGTTTCCCTGTTCTCCTTGTACCACGGAGATAATCTCACTGTACAGTGGAGAAACTGGGAGAAATAGGAGGAAAATAGAAATGATCCGGAACCGGACCTAAATAGATGTTTCAATTCGATTTATGTTTTATTCTTGTTTTTTTCATGTTTCTCAAAGAACGAGACAGAAGTTCAAATTTATGCGACACTACTGGTACGTCTTTGTGAGCTCGATAGCGCCTCTAGTTTTGATAATACATACAAGTATTATATCAGAAAAGGAATTGAGTCTTTGCCACAAACTCAAATATTTAAACCCCCAATATCTTTAAAACACGATGTTGTAAACCTTTGCTATTTCAAACTCAGACTATTTGATCTAACAGAATGCATAGTTTGAAATATCTAAAGTTTACAACATTTGGTTCCAAAGATATAGTGATGAAAACCAGAGTTTTTGGCACAGACTCCATTCCTTTATCTGGTTAAATTGTTATAAATTCAAAACATTTTTCTTCTTAATAATTCTTTCATAAAAGGAGTTTTTATTGAAAACATATCAGATCTAGTTTGTCTTCTAAATCAATGTAATTTAAAAGATCACCATTTTATTTATTGTTCACGAATTAGATAAAAACTTTGTTAGAACTTTTAATGCTGAATCAGTTTACTGATCATTTTTCTGAAATAATAAATAATAAAAAAATCATCAACTTGAGGCTTTCTAAATCTTCCTGCTTTCTAGTACAACAGAAATTAACAAAAAAGGTATTACTTCCAAGTTAAAGTATTCTATTCTTTGGTCGGTTCCTTTCGTAAAATTTGTATATAAACAAGTAAATTCTACAAAAAAAGTGATGGTATAAAACCTGTATATCTACTTTTAATTCTCACTGTAATCTGTATCCTTTATCCTGTATTTTGAATCTATCATTCTGTATTGTGTATTCTGTATTAGACTGTAGTCTGTATCCTGCAAGGCAACCTGTACTGAGTATACTGTAGGTATACTACCAGTCTAGGGTGCAATAATTATGCAATAGTAAAATTGACTCAGCAAAAAAACAGGTTTTAACATGTTGTTTATAGACTTTCTAAAAAATGAAGAACTTTAACAAATAAAAAGAATTCTAAAGATTTTAAAACTTTTGGTGTACACTGTACAGTGTACACAGTACATGAAAATCTAAATAATTATTCAAACTTTTCCTTAAACATTTTACCACCAAAGGGTTTAGGTTTAAAACATTCTTAAACATCGATTTACCACTGGTATATTAGGTAATTTCAATCACTGTAAAAAATGTAATCGTTCCAAAAATATATGGTGCAAAACATGCACTGCAAAAATATGTAATGCAAAATATGCATTGCAAATATATGTACATTGATGCTGCCAGATAAGTATGGCAAAATTGTGTGTATTCCCAAATATTTTTTCCACTTTACAAACTATATAAGTAGGACCAGAAGTTACTTATCAAGCAAGGAGCTGTTGAACAGAACTTATATGTAAAAGTAAAAAATCTAAAAAAATGTAGTTTTAATGGTGGACAAAAGTTAATTTATTCGATAATATAAATACGCAGTCTCACACCACACGTTGTGTTATCAACCTTCTAACTAAACACATTTCCCTTTCTAAACTGGAATTTAGTTAAAGAGACACTTCGCAATATTTATTAAAAAATATTAAACTTTAAAACTATTCTTGTTCATGATAAAATTGTGTAAAAATCACGAAATCGGGCTCTATAACAAAGAGGAAAAATTGCAAAAAGAACTTTAAAAAGTAGGAAATGCTCGTTTTCCGGATTCTTTCTCTTTAGCATGCATCAGGTTATTTAGCTTATTATTTAAACTGACCTTTTCATATTTCATTTTTTATATGGCCAGCCAACCTTTAACCAAGGAAGAATTGGGTAGACCAAGACCTTGATAGATAGATAGATAGATAGATAGATAGATAGATATATAGATAGATTTAATCTAATCTAATCTAATAATTTATTTTTCCGTTGAAAATATGACAGGTTGTGCATAAAAATTGCATATTTATATAATTTCTATTCATTATCAACGGAAGGAGAGCAGCCATAGCAGAGCTGTTTTCAGGTTGGTCTCCTGGCAGTTTACCGTGGTATTAATTAGAACTGAATTGATGTGATACGTCGTGGGACTGGGTTTGGAGAAGACGGAGGAACAGGGTCAGATTTGCTCAATTAACATGTTATAAATTTGGTTCTTGATTTGAGACAGCAGGCAGAAAACAGAAACAGAGGCGCCATTCCTAATTCCTAATTTTTTTGCGCTGCAAAAAAATTAGCAAAAGTTTCAGGTCCACCCATTAACAATACCTTTTCCTGATTTTTATAAGAAGGATTTAAAAAATGCAAATTGCTTGACTTAAAAATCCATTGTCATATTATGTGTATGCAGTTAAAAAATGACGATTAACTAGAGCATGACCAGCAAAATAGTTTGTTGCGAATAAAATTGTCACTCTTTGACAGCAAATGATTTTTAATCGTAGATTTAAAAGAAAGTTTTTTAGTAATACTTGAAATTTCAGGATTATTTAGAAATAAACTGTTCCAACATTTAGGCAAATCAAAGAAAGAAAATCGACGTAAAGATTCATTATCAACTCTTGGGATACAATATTCATCAGAGTTTCTTAAATAGGATAGATAGATAGGATATCCCTACAGTATTCTACAAGGATATCCCTCTATTATTTTTCAAGGATATCTATAGTATTATACTGTAACCGGTCGGTGTGAGCTTAATAGCTCAGAAAAGAGATAGTTCCATTTATAAGACCCCTCATTACTCCTCATAACCAGGAGTTACTCTCTGATTGGATAGTTCCATTGATGAAACCCCTTCAGTCCTCATACGGACCCGGAGCTAAGCTTTGATTGCAAAAAGTCCGGCGCCTATAAAGAGGACAAAGTATTAGCTCTTTCGTATATAGCTAAAGGTCGAACAGAAAGTGGGGCTGATGATAAGTCACTAACGTGGAGAAATATTTGTTGTTAGAAAATGCCAACTTTGTTGATTTACTCACATCAGTTTGAAGCCTTTAGGTTTTTTTTATTTCATACCACATTTTTATAGTAACAATACAAGGATGTACCTCTAGTATTCTACAAGGAAACTCTCTAGTATTCTACAAGTATATCTATAGTATTCTACAAGGATACTCTCTAGTATTCTACAAGGATATATGTAGTATTCTACAAGGATGTTCTTCTTGTATTCATCTACAAGGATATCTATAGTATTCTACAAGGATATCTATAGTATTCTACTTGTATATCTATCTAGTATTCTACAAGGATATCTCTAGTATTCTACAAGGATATCTATAGTTTTCTACAAGGATATCTATAGTATTCTACAAGGATATCTATAGTATTCTACAAGGATATCTATCTAGTATTCTACAAGTACATCTCTATAGTATTCTACAAGGATATCCCTCTAGTATTCTACAAGAATATCTATCTATAGTATACAACAAGGATATCTCTTTACTATTCTTCAAGGATATCCCTTTAGTATTACACAAGTACATCTTTCAAATATTCTACAAGGATATCCCTCTAATATTCTACAAGGATATCTATAGTATTCTACAAGGATGTTTTTCTTGTATTCTACAAGGATATCTCTCTAGTATTCTACAAGGATATCTATAGTATTCTACAAGGATACATCTTTCAAATATTCTACAAGGATATCCCTCTAATATTCTACAAGGATATCTATAGTATTCTACAAGGATGTTTTTCTTGTATTCTACAAGGATATCTCTCTAGTATTCTACAAGGATATCTATAGTATTCTACAAGGATATCTCTTTAGTATTCTAAAAGGATATCTATAGTATTCTACAAGGATATCCCTCTAGTATTTTACAAGGATATCTATAGTATTCTATAAGGATATCCCTCTAGTGTTCTAACAAGATATCCCTATAGCATTCTACAAGGATATCCCACTAATTTTCTACAAGGATATCTATAGTATATCCCTGGTGGGAAAATGATGAAATCTACGAATTTCTTGAAAACCTTGGTTTAATAATTTACTGAATGTTATGGAGCTGTGCCAAACCCTCTTGTCCAAACCCANAACCCTATATATTGTACATGGTGTTCAATAATATTTAATACAAACTTTTATATTGTACAGGGTGTTCCAATATATTTAATCCAAATCTTTATATTATACAGGGTGTTCCATAATATTCAATCCTATCCCACGAGGATATTATAAGAACCATACAGAGAGAATTTGAATTCTGTGGAATAGGAAGACGACATTGTAGCAATACTTAAGCGTATTTAATGTTGTTACAAAGAAAATGTTTTTTTTTGAATCAGTAATAAATGAAATGGGTCTGTTTACTCTGCACACTTTATGTGTCTGATTTTAATTTTAAGTCATAACTTGAGTCTAAAAGTCGTCTTCCTGTACAAGAATTGTCTGGTTCTTATTGTGTAATCTGCAGGGTGTTTCATAGAAAATAGCCCGACCCATGGATTCTATAGGGTGTTTCAGAATCTGCAACCCTAACTCACAGATTCTACAGCCTTAGAGATAATATTGTGCATCTAATAAAACAATGCAAACAAATAATCTTTATAATATATTATATAATATATACTATTATTACAAAGGTTTTTGTAAAAAAAAAGTTTATTCTGAGGTATGTTTTTTTATTACTCCTAAAAATAACTGAAGATCTTCATGAAGTGTCATAAACAGTTTAAATTTTTAAACTGTTTAAAGGAAGTGACCGGCAATATATGGTAGTTGAACTGAGAATGTAGTATTGTGGAGAAATTTTTATAGAAAATAGAAAATAAGAAATTCGATATAATGATGGAAAAAAAATAATTGATTCTAACATTGGCTTATTGACAAATTTCCAATGAGAAATATGTTCCTAAACATCCAATTCGTTTACTGTAGAATTTTTGATACATTTTTTTTCGTCGTTTAGTAATGATTTTTAAAGAATTCTAAAAACGTACCCCCCCCCCCATGGATGATTTTGAAAGACGACTTTGCGCTCAAATCCAGTAATTATACATCATTAAAACGTTTTATATGTCTCAAATGATTCCTAAAAAATTTCTCCATAATTGCAATACTTCATTCTCAGTTCAAATACCATGCATTGCCGGTCACTTTCTTTAAACATACACTGAAAGGTATTTTTCATGCATTATTTTTATAAATTAGCTTGGTTTTTCTTTAAAAAAAAGTCTCCAAAATTTTTTTTGTGGTAAGAGTTTTTTGGAACATCCTGCCTATCTATCCGCTTACCCTGGTGTCCTACCCGCTGATTCTAACACATAATCTATGATAATAGATGATAGATGCATAAATACACAGAATATTGTTAACATGGAGGGATAGATGAATTAATGAATGAAGAGGTGTTGGGATTGAATAATGAATGGGAGATCCTCTGATAGATGAATTAATAAATGAAGAAGTGCTGGGATTCAATAATGAATGGGAGATCCTCTGATAGATAAATAATGAATGGGAGATCCTCTGATAGATGAATTTATAAATGAAGAGGTGTTGGGATTGAATAATGAATGGGAGATACTCTGATAGATAAATAATGAATGGGAGAATCCTCTGATAGATGAATAATGAATTGGACAATCCTCTGATAGATTAATAATGAATGGGAGAATCCTCTGATAGATGAATAATGAATGAAGAAGTGCTGGGATTGAATAATGAATGGGAGAATCCTCTGATAGATGAATAATGAATGAGAGAATCTTCTGATAAATGAATAATGAATGAGAGAATATATCAAAGATGAATTAGTGTTTAACAGACTCTTTTTAGGACATATTGATGAATGGAAAAATCATTGAATTAATTAATTATGAAAATATAATTGAATTCACAAATCTGAAGAGGATGAATAGCTGGATGGAAGAATCTATTATGAATAGAAGATTTAATTTTTAGATGAAATATGAATAGAAGAATCAATTTAACGATGAATTAATGAATGGAAGAAACAATTTAACGATAAATTAATGAATGAGAATCAATTAAACGATGAATTAATGAATGGGAGAATAAATTTAACGATGAATTAATGAATGAAAGAATAAATAAACGATGAATTAAAGAATGGCAGAATAAATTTAACGATTAATTAATGAATTGAAGAACTTATCCAAGATACATTAATGATTGAAAGAATCTATTTAACGATGAATTAGTTAATATAAGAATCAATAAAGTATACATAAAATATCAATAAAAGAATCTATCAATGTTGAAATTAAGAATGGAAGAATGAATTAATAGATGAATGAGTTAAAGGAAGAATCTATAAATATGTGAATGAAAATGTGAAAATAAATGAAAAGAATTCATTCATAGATTGATTTATAAATTTGATTTAACCCGGGAAACCTTAGATCAAAGAATATACTAAAACTCGACCTGAGCAGCATTGAGTTTGCTTACATCAAATCAAATTATATATTTAGCCATAAATTATACATGTAAAAATGGATATTTATAATTAACATTAGTAGAAATTACAGTTTATGGCAGGGAGACGGAACTAGCCGAAACTGTTTTCAGTCGGTCTCCCGTACAATCAGTCTTTAATCAAAAAATTTAACTTGAAAAGTTTCACAAAAATTAGATTTAGAAAGTTTGGAGTTCCTGGCAGAGAAAGGTGAGGGTTCCTTTAAGAAGTCTGGTGGCTAAAAATTAGCATTTTAAATATAAGATATGATTCCTGGCTGAAATAACGTTCCACAAACTGCGGTTCACTCTTTTTATGTATAAATTCTCTAAAAAAAACCAAGAAAAATAATTTTCAACAATTTAGAGATAAATCAAGACGGTGAAAATATTGTGAATTTAAGAAGTTGTTGTGTTCTTGTTTGGTTCCCAGACTGCTCAATGGTGTCAGCTAAATATAGTTCCATTATTCTCTCCTACTAAACGGTTATCCTGGAGAAGGATTCAGAGTTAACTCCTCCCTCTACTGTTAAGCTCCAGAAAGGGATGGAATCAGGGAGTTTCTCACGTCATCAGGTTTCTATTGTCACAATTCACAGATTATATTCCAGTTTTAACCGTAAAAGATGCATTTTTGGTTGATCATTAAAAACCATTGGAATACATATCAAACCAGCATTTGTTATTAAATATTAAATTTTGTCGTGCAAAATATTTATTTTATTGCAACTTATTTCTAAAACTTGTCTGTATGGTTCAGGAAGGAAAAACTACTTTAGTTGGTGGCAGATAGCTTTTAAGTTTCTGATTCATGCTTTTTTTAGAAGACTCAAGAAGTTATTTAACAATGTAACCTAGCTGTATAAGTACTTATATAGCTTGTCTGTTGCATCCAATAAACGTCAAAATGGTTAAACCGATTTAGTTACAATTTTTTATTGCTACTCACATGATCTATAAAGTTAAGTAAAGGAAGTAAACAGATAAATACTTTTATAAGGTTACAATGTGTAATGTAATGTACAATGTTTGGTTAAAGGTTGTCGGGAGGTTTGGTCAATACTGTTAACTTTATTTAACTTTTGACCTGTTAGCACTGTCTGTTGACAATCATTATGAATATTGAAAATCCGCAAAACTACGATGTTGAAATTAATCCATTGATCATTGTGCAACTGACAGGAAAGGGTTCGGTTCTCTCAGGTCCCAGCAGGAGCTGGAGGGACCCTGAGCAGACCAATTCTGCGGAACCTAAACATAAATTCTTTCAGAATGCGGTCCCTTTTGTTTTTGGGTGGTTTTCCTTTCTCCTTCCTGGGGAGATAATTCGTATTTTTGCTTCCAAACATCGACCTCGCATCATTCAAGATACATCAGGAACATAAACAAACCTTGAGTCGACACCATTTTCCTCCGACGCCATGTTTTTTTCTGGCGGGTTACCCACAAATTATGAAACTTCAGAGACGGTTCTACGGAAATTAAACTGTCTACTTTGGGTAACCCTATCTCTAAAAATGCCTTTTTTTCTCGCGGGTTTGGACGCCATTTTTTCATTTATTTCGTAGATTTTTCCATGGTGCCAGCATGAACTAGCACGTGCACAGATATTCTCATATCACGCATTGGAACCTTCTCTGGTCGAGAAATGAATGAAATCGTGAGTTTTGGCTGAGTCTGTCGTAATAAAGATATTCAATATGATAGAATTATCATAATATCCTTGCCCCACTAGGATTCTCACACCAGTAGGGGGGGGGTGGGGGAGGGGGGTTAAATTTCACATCCTTTTTATAGTTATAATGTAAATACAACCCTGCAGGATCCATACAGGATACAGGTCGCAATGTACCATTTTCTTAATTTCAGACTTTATTCCGTAAAAAGATATATCATCCAGTTTATATTTCAGGGGTACATTATTTTATCCTATGATAACATGAAATGTAAAATGTAAACCCTCTGTTCATATATTTGTGCGCCTGCATAGACTAAGATAAGGTTTCGTGATTTTTCTTCTTCTGTATTTCGAAAACTAAATATCAAAGTTCATCCAATTTATTAATTGACACTAATATAGAATTTTAAAATGTTTTTGGAATTCATACATTTTGATGTTTTTGGATTTTTATTCTGCAGTCATATTCACAAGATTCGTTGATTATTTTTGTTTTAATATGTTTTTTGCTTGTTGTTATTTTTAACACGGTATCTTCTATTGTTTTGTGGCATAAGGTTGTTTGGATTGAGATGGTTTCATTTGCTTTCTTTTATAGAGTTAGTATCATTAGGGTCCTTTCCTTAGTTTTATTAGGTATATTTCCACTAGTAAGTTTCATTAGATTTCTTTGGAAGCTTTCATTCGGTTTCTTTCATAGCATTTGTTTCATTAGATTCCCTTGATAGGGTTGGTTTCATCAGATTCCCTTGGTAGGGTTGGTTTCATCAGATTCCCTTGGTAGGGTTGGTTTCATCAGGTTTCTTTTACAGGGTTGGTTTCATCAGGTTTCCTTGATAGGGTTGGTTTCATCGGGTTTCTTTGGTAGGGTGGGTTTCGTCAGGTGTCCTTGCTAAGGTTCGTTTCATCAGATTTCCTTGATAAGGTTGGTTTTATCAGGTTTCCTTAATAGGGTTGGTTTCATCAGGTTTCCTTGTTAGGGTTGGTTTCATCAGGTTTCCTTGATAGGGTTGGTTTCATCAGGTTTCCTTGATAGGGTTGGTTTTATCAGATTTCCTTGATAGGGTTGGTTTCATCAGGTTTCCTTAATAGGGTTGGTTTCATCAGGTTTCCTTGATAGGGTTGGTTTCATCAGATTTCCTTGATAGGGTTGGTTTCATCAGGTTTTCTTGAAAGGGTTGGTTTCATCGGGTTTCTTTGATAGGGTGGGTTTAGTCAGGTGTCCTTGATAAGGTTCGTTTCAGCAGGATTCCTTGATAAGGTTGGTTTTATAAGATATCCTAGAAAGGGTTGGTTTTTATCAGGTTTCCTTGAAAGGGTTGGTTTCACCGGGTTTTTTTGATTCGATTGGTTTCATAAGGTTTGCTTGATAGGGTTGGTTTTTATCAGGTTTCCTTGATAGAGTTGGTTTCATCAAGTTTCCTTGATAGGGTTGGTTTAATCAGGTTTCCTTTATAGGGTTGGCTTCATCGTGTTTTCTTGGCAGGGTTGGTTTCATCGTGTTTCCTTAAAAAGTTTAGTTTAATCATGGGTTTCTTTTAAAGGGAATTGGCTTCATCGGGATTTTTGATGGGTTGGTTTCTTCGGGTTTCCTGGATGGGTTGGTTTATCTATTTCTCGTGCTCCAACAGTATCCTGGAGTCGCGGTGTCTGGATTTTTCTACTCCCTGCAGAGTTCTCCTTATTGTACAACTTTCACACCGACAGATCTTCAGATAGATATTAATGATGAATTATCCTTTTATAATTCCTCTCTATTATCCACATCCACGCCCCCTCCCCCCTTCCAGCTAAGGCCTCCACACGCCCCTCCCAAACTTCTCCTCCATCCACGCCCCTTCCCTTCATTTAAGTTCTATCTTTGACCCCTCTTTTCCAATCCGGAATGCTTGACAAGATTTACTCCGTTGTTTTAAAATTCGATCCGTCCCCCCCCCCCCCCCCCGATCCATAACTTATGTGCGTCTAATATTTCTTTCAAAAAAGATTTTCATCAAAAAGGTGTTTTTAAATATTGAATTTTATGCGTCTAGGCGGCCGCAGCACTCGGCCCCCTAAACTGTTTTAGGAAATTATTTCCACGTCCTTAATTCAAGATTACTCAAAGCAAACCATTGAAACCTTCCTTCCTTTAAATTACGGAATATAAAGAACAATTTTCCGCTTTTCTCCACGCTTGTACAAGACTCGTTGAACCCAATAACAACATTATCTTACCCCTCCCCCCTCCCTCCCTGCCTCATTCCCCCCATGTTTAGTTCATTTACAACCCCCCCCCATCCTTTCAAAGTACGCAACTCCCCCTTAACCTCTGAATAGCAGATGTCCCCGCCCCTTTATTAATATTAGCTAACTAAGATACAATCCGACTCCACCCCCTTTCTTAATCCTGAATATTTAAATACATATATGGTCGCACACACCACTAATACTTAACATCAATCGTACCTCCCTGTCCTTGTACACCCCCCCCCCCTCAGGACACACAAGATACTCTCATTATCAGTCTAAATGTTGGTTAACCCATTTCCAGGAAAATTGTGACAAATTAGATGAATAACAACACTAACACTTCCTCTTAGGAACCACCACACCCGTCCTACTCATGCTAATCCTTCCTCTCTCGGGGTTCAACCTTTATTCAATACCCACACATCCTTCCGACTCATCCTTATCCTTCCTCTCTCGGGGTTCAACTTTTATTCAATACCCACACATCCTTCCGACTCATCCTTATCCTTCCTCTCTCGGGGTTCAACCTTTATTCAATACCCACACATCCTTCCGACTCATCCTTATCCTTCCTCTCTCGGGGTTCAACCTTTATTCAATACCCACACATCCTTGGGACTCATCCTTATCCTTCCTCTCTCGGGGTTCAACCTTTTCTCAATACCCCCCCCCCATCCTTCCTCCTCATCCTTATCCTTCCTTTCTCAGGATTTAAACTTTATTCAATAAATAAAGAAAAAAAGAAAAAAAATATGTTGAAAGGGACTGTAAGCATAATCTTACAGCCCATTTAATAGATCAAATACAAATCGAAAATTAACTAACACAAGGACAGAAATACGGTGAAGTTAGCGCTACGTCATTTGTCCTACAAATCATATGTCCTACACATCATTTGTCCTACAAAGGGTTGAAAACTTTATTTGTCCTTCACATCATTTGTCCTACAGAGAGAGAGAAACATCATTTGTCCTGCAATTCCTACAGAGAGAGGATAAAATGATTTGTCCTATACAATTGATAACATCATCTGTTCTATAGTAATGTTTGAAAAGTTTTATTTAACCTCTTTTAGTATGTTAAATAATATGCTGTCATCTCACCTTATTTTGAGTTAGGTATGGTTACGACAATTTCTGGACCGAACGGTGCGGCTAGGATGGGCTAGGGGGCCGAGCACTGCGGCATCTTGAATGCTAAATAATATGCTGTCTCTCACCTTATTTTGAGTTAGGTTAGGTTAATACAATTTCTGTGGCGAGCGCTGCGGCTAGGATAGACTAAGGGGCCGAGCACTGCGGCCTCTTAAATTTTAAATAATATGCTGTCTATCACTTTATTTTGTTTTAGGTTAGGTGAAGACAATTTCTCGGCCATGCGCTGCGGCTTGGATAGGCTATAGGCCGAGCGCTGCGGTCTCTTAAATGTTAAATAATATGCTTTCTTAAAAAGAAAGTTTGCTCGATTGTAACACTTTTTGACCTTATTTCGTTTTACCTTGGAAAATATATTCACCTGTTCAATATAAACAGGTATATATATGTATATAATTTATGATGTGTAGGACAAATAATATAGCGCCGGTGAAGTGAGATGGGGAGAGAAAAGGAATATGTTAAATGGTTAAAGGATGAAACAGGGATATGAAGTTTGGGAGAGTTATAAAAAGTAGGATAAAGGGAAAAGGAATGAGGGTTGGAGTGGGGGGAAAGGGAGATGATGAGGAAGGCATTATACAGGAGGAATAAGAAGGTAGGGGAGGAGAAAAAATAAAGAAGGGGGAGAAAAGGGAGGATGAATTCGATGACACAGGAGGAATGAAGGGGTAAGGGGAAAGGGGGAGGATGGACGAGAATGTATGAGTGAAGATTAGTAAAATTGAACCAGTGGGAGCTCTTCAAGTTTAAATGGAATTCCTCTAGTATTAAACTAGATCTAGAGTATACTAAATAGAGGACGTAAAAATATTTGGGGTTTGAATATTTTAAAGAAACTACTAAATCCTAGAAAAAAGAAAAACCTTGATTTTTTTAGAAACATGGGTTTTAACTATGGGTATTTTTTACATACACCTCATCTGCCATTTTGTGGAATGCAATTAGAAGTGTGAGATATTATGATATTATACTGTTGAGCTGATGAGATGTATCGGAGCTGAGTGAGATATCCTGGTGTGTGTCTGGATCTAGGGAATGAATTAGTTCCACAGTAGCTCAGGGTAGGGGTAAAGATACTAGGGTTTAACCGACTATAACTAAAACTTCAACCGTCGAAATTTCAAAGAAATATCTCATGTATGAGATATCAAGAAGGGGGTCAAATCATTCAAGTCATTAGACAGGAAATATACAAAGGAAATATTATTTTTACCTTTCGGAGATGCCTAGTTTTGGTTTTTATATGATGGACAGAAGGATATGGAAAGGGGTGGTTAAGCCAGATTAAACATTCCTTTTCGATATTTCTCAGCACGAATCATCTTTTGTTTTTAATAATTAAATATCAATACATTTCCATTGCATTGATTTTCCCACGTTCAGTTGAAGATTAAAAAATTATAATCCAGGACAAAGAAAATTTATATTTAAAAACTAAAATAACATGGTGTTGCTCGTGAAAAAAATTCTCAGACTTTGAATGATTTCATTATCTGCTCGAAACTTCTCGTCACTATATCCTCAATATTTTGGAAATAGAATTGACTTTTGTGTAAACCCTCCTGTGTGAAAGTTGTGTATTCATTCATTTTGCCTGTTCAATAACAATGAGCAAAATGGCTTCAATAGGATTTAAACAAAATGGCCGGGGTTCGCGGATTTATCCCGGAAGCGGGTATGCCGCGTGATTGGGCGATTCTCGGGTCAACAGGATGTCGGTCGTCTTTGAGGATCGTGCTAAAGGATAAACATGACTGCCTTCATGTTTATTATTTCTTGTGTATAATTTAATACACACAAAAAATGGAACTTACAATTAAACTCTTTATAAAATATTAATATAAAACTTTAAATTATAAGTATTAACTTTTTTTAGCGTAATATTATGTGACCTGATATACAAAGACAGCACGCCTGATTCACAATGGTACCCTTGAAAGTTTTGTCTGATCAAGTATGAATAAGATATAAATGTTTATAATTTGGAAAATTTGGAAACAAATGTGACTTTCGCATTTCGACTGCATGAAAGCATGTAGGAAATATCATAAATAAACACTTTTAAACCTAAAAAAAACGAAAATATCTTCCGCATTATTGAATTTATAAAGGTACCGTTGTGAAGGGTCACTTGGAGGGTCCCTTTTCTAAATAATATAACGTTTTAAATAATTGTCCTGAAATACAATTTGACTTAATAACAGGTTGACCAAACTTCTCCAGGTATAATTACACGCTTTATATCGTCATCAGGAGCAATATATAAAAAATGTAGATTGGTTGTTTTCCATTTAAATGTTTTGTTGATATCAGCTGCTGATTGTGTAACAGCTGCCGGTTAATCTAACCCTGGCGTCAATAAGAGGGGGGGGGGTAGTCTGGAGAGGGGGTAAGTCTAGTGGTTTAAAGATTACAATAACCAAGGTGGAGTACAGGGGGGGGGGGTAAAGGTATTTAAGGTTTATAACACTATTACTACACTGCATCGAGATTTTTTAAACTAGCATAGATTTATGATATAAAATCTTAATTAAAAAATAGTTTTGTAGCAACTGACGCTTGCAACTTAATTCACCAGGCCTCATAAATAATAAAGAAGTTGTTACAAGATTGTATGAGCCTGGTTTGCTTTGATAAATTACTCCTGCCCCTCACAACCCAAACTTCATTACAAATGATAATTACACTGTAGAGAGGGTACAAAATAATATTCATATTACCAAACTCATGCTTTATTAGATCGAGTCAATCAAAAATACAAAAGGCAAAAAAAAATTTGCTAAAATATTCTTTAACATTCTTAATAAACACACAAATTTTTAAGGGCGTATACTGGGGGGGGGGGGGTGCAATGCTCCCCTCTCTAAATTCTCCAGACATCTGAAGTGTGTGGGAGGGGAGGACCCCCTTGAAAATTTGAATTTCCATCTTTTTAAACTAAAGAAAATAAAAACCTCAGCGTTGCAATAAACAGAAGCGAAGCTGGAAACTTCAACGAAACATGGAACAGTAGCGTAGAATTATAAGAGAGAATACTGTGGAGATAGTTACTGTTGGAGGAAGGAAGATAGAAGATGACAAACATAGGAAGAGATTTGAGAAAGAATGAAAGAGACAGCCTGAGATAATCCAGTTCCATCTGCCCCTGTAATCTCACCTAACCCCTGCACCTGCCCCCTCCGTGCTGCCCTCCTCTCCCTTAGCCCCTTAACCCCCCCCCTCTCCGTCACCAAATAAAGGGTAAGCATAATTCCTGGAATTGAGGAACCCATTTAAATATCAACAAACCATCCCATTTAAATCCCTATTTTTAACCGTTTTGAGTTGGAATTATTTACGCATAGTTTTTAGGACCTGTAATATTTTTTAATATTTTCGATTTAAAGAGCTAGCCAATTCTTTTACGTTCATTTTGGAAACCTTGATCTTTTTGTCTTTCCTTAAACAATATCAAATCTATATTTAATTATTGCAGCATTTATATGCTTATCCATTTTCTTTATTTCTCTCCTCCCCTTCCCCGCCAATTTTCTTCAATCTTTTTTTTGTCTAGTCTTGCTTTCAACTTTCTTGTTTTCTTATGCCCCCCACCCTCCCCCCTCTCTATCCTAGCTATACCGTCCCTTTCTACTGTTAGCTGGTTGCGTGAGAATAAAAACAATATTAATTTCAAATAATTTGCCACCAATCTCATCAGATTTCAATGATAAATAAATTGCTAAGTGGGTTGGGTATAGGATGCAGGGAGAGGGGGTGCTGACCCCCCCCCCCCTCCCCTTCCCTCTACCCAGGAATGGTTGGGGTGTTATTATCTTAAGATGATCTTTTCTAATACTTCATTAATATTAATCTTAGCTCAAAAGTTTAGATTACAATTTAAAGAAGTATTTATTTTTGGAAACAAAACAATTTGTCTTGAAAATAATAAATGTTAAATATACTAATAAACTTTAATCCAAAAGAATTTTCATTGTTTGATTCTAATCAGCTAATTCTTCGATTGTTGGTTTTTTAAATTTCATAAATTGAGTTTTGTATGAATCTTGAAGTTAGAGAAATCAGTCTAATTAATTGAACACTGTTTCTCTTTAATGTAAAAAATTGACAACTTTTCCTTCTGTTACCGTTAAATTACCACATTTTTAAGTTTGTGCAGTGGATATCGAGTTAAGTCGCTGAAGCTGAGCGCTATCCCAAACATAAGTTTTTCTTTCTGATTTAAACAGTAGATGAGTAAAAAAACTACTTTGTAAAAAAACAAGAAAGCGTGTAGAAATGCAAGTTTTTCCACCTATGGGCAAATTCCAGATTTGACAAAACTTATCGTTTAATTTTGAACTATAAGAGGTAACAAAATAATTAAATAATATCACGGCTATCATGATTGTATCAGGGTACTCTTTAGAGCAGGGGTATTGTACTGATATCAGGGTGTATTGTATATTTGTATCAGGGTGTATTGTATATCAGTATCAGGGTGTATTGAAGAATAGAACAGAGTACAGGATGCGCTCTTTATTCTCTTCTATTCTCTACATACCAACCATTTTATAAAAGGCACAAAAAAAACATTCACAAGATTTTTATTTAATTTATGCTACATAAGATTTTCTGACTTTTCCCTATTTTGTTTTGTTTAAATCTACAAAAATATTCCCCCCTTTCCGTCCAATCGTCTCTTGATAGCCATTGGTTACAGAATAGAAGAAAAGATACAATTGAACAGTGAAATTGATATCACAAGAAAGGTGAAGAATTTCATCTTTTGAGAGGGGCGTTGCTAAAATTAAAATTTTCCACCTGTATCTTGACAATAAGTCTGTGGATCTGAAGATGTATAAAAGAAAAGAATGGATGAACCCCCCGCGATGAATCTTGTGTTTGGTTCAGAGAGTTACTTGAAATTATTTCCTTTAAAATGCTTTTGGCATTTGATATTCTATTCTTTGTAATTCATATCGTCTCTGATCTTGTTCTATTCAAATCTTGATGAGAAGCTACAAGATTGTCTGTGGATATTCTCTAGGTTTTATCTATCCATTCCTGGATATTCTCCAGCTACCATCTATGCATTCCTGGATATTCTCTTGGTACCATCTATCCATTCCTGGATATTCTCCAGGTACCATCTTTGCATTCCTGGATATTCTCTTGGTACCATCTATCCATTCCTGGATATTCTCCAGGTATCATCTATCCATTCCTGGATATTCTCCAGATACCATCTATCCATTCCAGGATATTTCTAAGTACCAGTTATCCATTCCTGGATATTCTATAAGTAAAATCTATCTATGAAACACGGAGACAATATCTATGGAATCTCATGCATCAAAGAAAGATAAAAAAGGAAAGACAATTTAAAATAAGACAAAGTTAAGAATTCTTACTTATATTGATAATTATTGTTCAAAAAGTGGCTTCTAAAACTTTAATCTCGTTTCTGATCAAAGCCCTTAACTAGCAAACTTATCACTTCAACTTTTATCTGGGGTTTAATAGAACCTGCTCCCTTATATAAAAAAGACAGGTGGAAGGAATTATTTATCTTTTCTGGGTACTGAGGAGCATACAGGGAACGGGAGAATGAAATATCTGGGTTCAATTATACAATAGGAGTCTCGTGTTACTCATGTTTACAAAACATAACCCCAGCTCATCTTTCAGGGTTTAAAGGGGGCAGATGGGGGGGGGGGGAGTAAACCGTTTCATTTGTCGCTTTAGCCCCCCTCCCTCTCTTACTCCTACTTCTCCCTCCATCATTGACATTTTTGTTTCCATCCTGTGGTGTAATCAGGCTGTTTGTATGGACAGGAAACCCAACCTTACTCAGGGTCCTACCCAGGACACGTTGTCCCTGGGAACACAAGGGTTTATAAAGTTCTCACACACCATTATTTAGCAGGATGAGAGAAGGAGAGATGAAGGAAAATGAATGCGGAAATAACCTTTAAAAATGAAAGGATAAAAAAGGTGTGAAAAATTATCTGGGTAAAAAAATCTTAAGAAAATGAAACTGTTAAAAATTATCATAAAATAATTAATTGCAAATCATAAAAGTATAAGAATGACTATGTGATTATCATCCTAGACGATAATTACAAAACACAAATTTTTCAGACCGAATTTAGATATGTTTAAACCCTGAGAAGGGCCTGCCGGAAATAAAGATACTAAATATTTATCTACAATATGATTTGATGAACCAGGTTTAGCTCTTAGGTTGCATTCTATCAGATGTACAATTAACAACTTAATTTTAGATTTAGATAAATAATGATATCAGAGAAGAATGCATTAGAACCCTGTCATTTAGATTTATAAACTAGAAATTGAATCATTGTATATATAAATTATAACTAGAGAAGATTTAGAGGAGAACTAGAGGAGAACTAGAGGAAAACTAGAGGAGAACTAAAGGAGAACTAGAGGAAAACTAGATGAAAACTAAAGGAAAACTAGAGGAGAACTATAGGAGAACTAATTGAGGAGAACTAGAGGAAAACTAGAGAACTAGAGGAGAACTAGAGGAGAACTAGAGGAGAACTAGATGAAAACTAGAGGAGAACTAGAGGAAAACTAGAGAAGAACTAGAGGAGAACTAATAGAGGAGAACTAGAGGAGAACTAGAGGAAAACTAGAGTAGAACTAGAGGAGAACTAGAGGAAAACTAAAGGAAAACTAGAGGAGAATCAGAGTAGAACTTGCGGAGAATTAGAGAAGAACTATAGGAGAACTAGAAGAGAACTAGAAGAGAAATAGAGGAGTAATAGAGGTGAAATAGAGAAGAACTAGAGGAGAACTAGAGGAGAACTAGAGGAAAACTAGAGGAGAACTAGAGTAGAACTTGTGGAGAATTAGAGAAGAACTATAGGAGAACTAGAAGAGAACTAGAGGAGAAATAGAGGAGAACTAGATGAAAACTAGAGAAGAACTAGAGGAGAACTAGAGGAGAACTAGAGGAGAACTAGAGGAGAACTAGAAGAGAACTAGGGGAGAACTAGAGGAGAACTAGAGGAGAATTAGAGGAGAAGTAGAGGAGAACTAGAGGAGAACCAGAAGAGAACTAGACGATAACTAGATGAGAACAAGATGAGAACTAGAGTAAAACTAGAGAAGAACCAGAGGAAAACTAGTGGTGAACTAGACAATAACTAGAGGAGAACTAGAGGAGCACTAGAAAATAACTAGAGGAGAACTAGACGAAAACTAGACGAGAACTAGAGGAGAAATAGAGGAAACTAGAGGAGAACTAGATGAGAACTAGAGGAGAACTAGAGGAGAACTAGAGGAGAACCAGAGGAGAACTAGAAAAGAGCTGCAGAAGAACTGGAGGTGAATTAAAAGAGAAGTGAAATGAATAAAAGGACCGGTTTTAACATTTTTATCTAGACTCACGTCCACCATCAAATCATCAAGACGCCTTAGTCTTGATCTTATCTACAGTAAACTTAATACAGTATCCTCCCTGAATAAAGTGCGTGTTCTTTAGATATCAACCTCCCCCCACCCCTCTTAATTCAAACCTCTATCCCCCATACTCTCCTAGCTATCATTATTCCAATTATACAGTGGGACCCAAAACTATGATATTAGTAGACGACAGTAGACTCAAGTTATGATCTTGGACAGTTCAAAGAGCATGAAACACAGCAATTGTACATTGTTTACAGACTCATAACAAATAATAAATTGATGGTTAAAGGGAGTGTTCGCGAAAAATGAAAGGGGGAATAGGCTTACGGCGGAAAATAAGCGCTTTTGATCACTACTAATCTTACTTCTACCTGAGCCCGCGATTTACAAACTTCGGCTCGAGCCGTAATTCCTTAAACCCGACTTTTAGGCCCAATCTTAGACTCAACTCTTACGACAGCTTGTGTCACGTGATTGACAGCTGCAAGATCTTCGGCTCGACTTAAGGAGTTAAGCCCAATGAAAATAAAACCGACCTTGGTTGGTTTTAGTGGAGAATAAGGCTGGGAATGCGCCAATTCCTACCATGAAACTCCGCCCAAATAGAACATTAAACCGGTTTTGTTTATTCCAACTCTGTGGAAAATAAGGTGCAACTTGAATCCGAAAGCTCGAGCCGTAAATAAGGTCCAACGACAGCTTAGACCTGAGCCGTATTTTCCCGAGTTTTTTAAATCGCGGGCTCTGTTGTGTCTATAAGGAGAAGATTGTTAAAAACGACTCATACCGAAGAACGTAGCGCCCATACAAATTCAGAAAGTTGCAACATTGAACTCGGATCGTAAAATAATTAATCTTTTCCAAACAAATCATTTAGATATTACAACCAATAGTCATCGATTATTTTTCGACGCATTCGTATATACTTAATATTTCGTAATATTTTTATTTTTTATGATCTGATAGTTACTTTTGAAAACATTTATTCCTGACTCGAGAATTTTTGATGATGAAGACGACATGATCATATTTTCCCGGAATATTCGAAAATCCAGCGTCAGCGCAATATTATTTAAAACAACAAAATCAAAAATATTATGAAATATTAACTATTTACGAATACGTCGAAAAATAATCGATTACTATTGGTTGTAATATCTGAATCATTTGCTTGGAATTAAATTGATTTTTTACGATCCGAGTTGAATATTGCAACTTTCTGAATTTGAATGAGTCGTTTTTAACAACTTTCTTCTGATAGACGCAACAGATATAGAAGTAAGATTAGAAGCGATCAAAAGCGCTTATTTTTGGCCGTAAGCCTATACACACTTTCATTTTTCGCGACCACTCCTTTTAGGTACTGGTGAAAGTATTTGCTATATAAAAACACCAAATACACATTTAAATGTAGTTTTCCTATTACACAGTTTTATAAACTAACAGCAGAATTTCTAAAAATAAGCTAGGTTTGGATTTCCTATACGGCAAATACAAATTTATCTAATTGTAAATACAGCATCCTTCAAGCTTCATTGCAAAAATCCCTCTACTTTTATTTGAGATTTCACATTTGTTATGAAAGCAATGAATTTTATGCAATGCGAGAACAAAATGTTTTTATTATTTTATAACAAATATAAAACTACTGCATACATCTCCCGGAGCAAATACAAACCTTATCTTCATACCGAGCTCCCTAGACTGATAATTTGAGAATATTTTGTGGGTTTAGGCCAGACATCTTGATGTTCATCTTCATAATTACTCAGCTATCATAAACTAATCTTAATAATTAAATTCTAATTCATTTCATTCACGTTCTAGACAATTCATCCACTATTTTTGAGTCAATCCTTCACTTTTTTCAGACTATAAACTCATCTAATCCCTCCCTCCTTCCCCCCCTATAAACTCATCCAATCCCTTATCCTTCCCGGACTATAAACTCATCCAATTCTTTCCTCCTTCTCGGATTATAACTCCATCCAATCCCTCCCTCTCTACCGGACTATAAATCCATCCTATCCCTTACTCTATCCCAGACAATAACTCCATCCAATCCCTCACTCTATCCCTGACTATAACTCACGTTCTAGACAATTCATCCACTATTTTTGAGTCAATCCTTCACTTTTTTTCAGACTATAAACTCATCTAATCCCTCCCTTCTATCCCGGACTATAAACTCATCCAATCCCTCCCTCTATCCCGGTCTATAAACTCAAATGCATCACTAATGATATGATAGCGGGAATTTCTTCCTTGATATAAAATTTTGAAGTTAACAACCGTTAAAAAAAAGGATTTGAAGTATCAATGCATTTGTTGTCAGAACCCCAATTTTAAAGTAAAAAATGTAAATTATATGGTTGTTTAGTGTCCAGTGTTTCATGTAACCCAGAGAGAGAGAGAGAGAGCATTGTTTTTTCATTTGAACTCTCATCTCTGATTACAGGGGTAGGAGCACCGCTGGAATTTTAATTGTTTATCACCAACCTGAACCTGATTCTGGTCATTTTCAAGTTTCTCAGGCTTATTTAACATAGGGTCATCCTTTCACATCAAATACACTAGATCTGTCCTCTCCTAGGTCTTCTGGATACGCCCCCCTCCACCCCCCGCCCGCTGATAAAGAGCAACCTCCCATGATTTTACTCTTTTAGCTTAGTTCGGGTTGAGATAGATAGATAACCAAATGGAGTTTGCTCTTTTTCAAAGTTAGGGGGAGGAGAGGGAGGGGGGGTCCCAGACGTAAAAAAATACTATGTCAATATTTATTTTGGCATTCATTGATATTAATAATGTTTTTAACAATGTAGTAAATGTGTTTAAAGGGAGTGTTCACGAAAAATCAAAGGGGGTATAGGTTTACGGCGAAAAATAAGCGATTTTGATCGCTACTAATCTTACTTCTATCTGTTGCGTCTATATAAGGAGAAAATTGTTAAAAACGACTCATACCGAAGAACACAGCATCCATACAAATTTGGAAAGATGCAACATTCAACTCGGATCGTAAACAAATCAATTTAATTCCAAACAAATCATTCAGATATTACAAACAGTAGTCCATCGATTATTTTTCGACGCATTCGTATATAGTTAATATTTCATAATATTTTTGATTTGTTTTTTTAAAAATAATTTTCGCTGGCGCTGGATTATCGAACATTCCTGGAAAATATGAAAATGTCGTCTTCATTATCAAAAATCCTCGAAACAGGAATAAATGTTTTCAAAAGTAACTCTCAGATCATGAAAAATAAAAAATATTATGAAATATCAACTATTTATTTGTTTGGAATTAAATTGATTTGTTTACGATCCGAGTTGAATGTTGCACCTTTCTGAAGTTGTATGGACACTAGGTTCTTCGGTATCAGTCGTTTTTAACAATTTTCTCCTTATAGACGCAACAGATAGAAGTAAGATTAGTAGCAATCAAAAGCGTTTATTTTTCACCGCAAGTCTATACGCCCTTTCATTTTTCGCGAACACTCTCTTTAAAGTAATATTGAGATTGAAAAGCATCACAAAGAAAACTGATTTATTTTCGTAATTTAAGATTAAACATTTTGAATTACATTACATTTCTGTGCACAAGCTACCTTTCTTTGAATGGATTGCAATCTCCGACTTGGTTCTTCTCCTATCTCCATGATACCAGTATTAAGTATATTGACTAAGCTCTTTATCTCTTTTCTTATCACTACACGCGTTGATCCCATTCATTCTTTATTACTCTTCAGATTTCGGGGTTTCTTCAAGACAATGCTTTTAATCTATCGCTTTATCTATCTAATACATTATTTTAGAAAAAATTCGTAGAAATACATGCACCCTGTATCTAATTATTATGAAACACCTTGTATTCGTTTTCAATCGGGTGTAAAACTCTTTGATTTGAGTGTTACTTAAAATAATGTTTAATGCATGCACTCCTATAAATGTCTATGGTCTTGTCTATGCTTGTTTTTTTAAGGATAAGACTTATTTAACACTTATTTAAAACTAAGTTCACATGCAGTTAAACCAAGGTTGTATAATAAGGTTGCTTGCTCTCGATGCACTCCAATGTACGGGAAATGTCGTCTCTTTGGGATACATGGATACAATCCGTATATGACGCCACTCTCACCTATATGATCAGTGAAGTCATCTATGAGAATTTTATCTATCTGTGTTTAGAAGACGACATTTCCCGTACATTGGAGCACATCGAGAGTAATCAACCTTATTATACAACCTTGGTTTAACTGCATGTGAACTTAGTTGTAAATAAGTGTTTGAATCAGCTGATATTTAGTGTAAAGAAAGGATCAATGTGAGTTTAAGTTTGTAAATGTGAGATTGAATGCGTGAATGTGTGAAGAGTGTGAGGATTAATGTGAGAAGGAAATTGAGAATGAATGCGTGAATTGATAAATGTGTGAAAGAGTTTGTGAATGAAAGTGCGGATGAATGTGGTGAAGAGTGTGTGAATGAAGGTGTGAATGAATGTAATGATGATCATAGGTATGAGTATATGTGAATGGATTTATAATTGCGATGAGTCGAAGAAGAGGAGAGGGGGGCGCTAAGGGGGGGGGGAGGGCATGAATGGTTCTAGGCCCAAGGATTAGGGTTAAACCTGGCAATTAACCTGATTTAAGAGGAATTCATGGTTCCCACCTTTCATCCTAGGAGATTAGGAGATTCTCAGAGAATGTTCTCCATGCAATCTTTATACCCAGAGAAGATGAATAAAGAATTGTTTAAACCTAGGTTTCGTATTTCTCTAGGTCAGTTGTAAACCCTGAGAAGATTTTTAACATTGGTTAACAATCTTGGTTAAAGTACTCAGTTGATACTTTTACATGCACTAGTTTCTATACTCAAGCTATCCGATTCACACCGGTTTTGTCTACTCAAACATAAATCAGATATCCATGTTATTGTTTTTGAAAACTAATTTTTTTTTGTGGTTTCTCAGTAAAACTATTTTGCGCATTTCCTGCTTCAGAAACAATGGATAAATTATAAGAAATATACACCTGTTAGGCTGGAAAAATTACATTAGCTTCTACATAATGGATTAGATTAAGGTTTAAAGGGACATGTCCTGTGAAATGGAGGTTCACTAATTATTAAACGTTTATAAAATTGTATACTCATACATCTTTACGAGAACAAAGGCTGCCCAAATACTTTCTCTAAATTAGATAGGTGTTGTCTTATACCACCCATTAAACACATCCCCCCCCTCCACCTGCCACAATAAAACCACCCCACACATGAGACCATAAAGTGTTCCACTATTAACATATCTAGTGTACACCCTGATATTGGCCTGCAGGATTGTCTGCTAGTATAATTTGACGAGTAATGCATCTTCTATTGATCATTAACATATATGTGTGATTTCTCTCTCTTTCTGTCTTACTCCCATTCTCTCTTACTCAAGAGTATGATTTTTTTCAGCTTCGTTCCCAAAGTTGTTTCTAAATCTATATAATAAAGCTCTTCGCTCATATATGTGTCCGCTTTAGTCGGCCAAACGGTTGGACCGAATGAGCTAGAATTTTTGAGAGAACCCAGGAGTATCCAAAGGGGTAACATAGGCTAAAAAAGTCCATTTTTTTCTTTCAAAAATAATTATTCTCGAAATTTTTTTAATTCCACTGGCAACGCTGGCCACTCAAGCTAGTTATTTTTATAGGTTAGAGATTTAAGAAACTTACTAAAAAATGTTGTTCATTGAATAAAATAGGCAACTTGTGAAGCACAAAGATTATATATATATAAAGACAAAATATGCTTTTTTATTTTGCACACAATTCCACATGGTTTTTTTCATCCGAACCGCAATCCACACAATTCCACATGATTTCTTCATCCGAACCGCAATCTCTTCACATTATTTATACAGTTCCTTCTAAATCCTTATCCTTCTATTCATTACTAAATCACAGGATTATACACAAAGGATGAGAATTTAATGACGAACTCCAACACTGTTACAACAAGTCCTGAAGACTCATTCTCGGGTTCTTTTAAATCTTTAAATGAAAAAATGTTAAGAGAAAAGTTTATAGTGGAAACATAAAGAAAAAAAACTGAATAGATTCTCTACAGTCGGCTCTGGTCGTCTCTGTTTGTTGTTTAAAAATGCTCAGGTTAGATATAGGTTTAAAAGGTATAAAATCAATGCTTTAACTAAAAGATAAGAATTTAGAGGTGGCTCGGGAAAAAGTGTATAGAATGTGGCTCGGATGAATACATAATGTGGCTGGCCTTCTCTTTCTCTCCAGTCGAGTCCCATCAAAAGATAATTAAAATGGTTTAACGTAAAGGGAGATAAACACAATAGTCAGTAAGATGAAGAATCAGTTTGGAGGGGATAACAAATAACAAATGGTTAATAACGGTTACACTGGAGATGGTGAAGGAGGGGGAATGCTCGAGATGGTGAAGGAGAAGGGGGGGGGAGTATATGCATGACAATGTTAATGATGGTGTGGCTTGTCTGAAGAATTTGTATTTACACAGCTAGTGGTTTAGTCTGGAGACAGGGTGCTAACTGTTGGATATCCTAGGGGGACATCAAGGTACCTGGAGATATCAAACCCGTCTCAGGGTCTGAATACAATCCTTTCATGCTACTCTGATACCTCCTTGTCATGTAGTTGTCTAAACATGTTCTAACCTCTGTGGAGCTAGATTAAACTACAAGATATTGTCAACGATTTATGTAAAATCAAATTCAAACAAATTTCACGACCTGCGAACTCTCATTTTCGTATCCCTTTATCTATGCAGCCCAAATAATCTAAGTTTGAATTATCACAGGTTTACACCATCAGGTTGCAAAAAAAAGAAAATCATAGTTTGTGGCAAAAACTCAATTCCTGTATTCATAGATTCAAAGCTTTTTATTCAAAGCAAAAGAGATATTGACATGGTTCAGTATACTTTGCTTAACTTGCGATATTTCTTAAATACGAATATTTTGATAAATATAGTGAAAAGGTAGTTTGTCATTTTATGTTAATCTGATACAGGGTGTCCCACGAAACATGACAATTGGAAGACGACTTGAAAGTCGTCTTTGGTATTTGAGTTTATTTGTGACATTTAGTCTTCTATCTACTTTAACATGTATGATTCTTGAAACAATTATCACATAATTCTCCTAGCCCTGGCATTTCCAAAAAGTGGTCTGCGTTTTTTGTGCTTTCAATATTACCGGAGATATAAAGAGTTTGGTTCATATTTCAATTTTGTTAAATAAAAGCAAAATTGTCGAAATCTGAACGAAATCCTTCATATCTCGGGCAATATTGAAAGCACAAAAAAGGCAGACCACATTTTGGAAATGGCAGGACAAGGGAAATTTTGTGATTATTATCTCTAGAAATTTACTTCTAAAATTAGGTTGACAAATAAACGCAGCAAATTATATCAAAAATCAAGACGACATTCAAGTCGTCCTGCATACTGTCATGTTTCGTGGGACACCCTGTATGTTTCTTACTTTGCCTTTAAAGGAAAAAGAAATAATTGGATTTAAAAAGCATGTTCCGATAAATCTTGGTTGATAAAGTTCTATACATTTGATAATTGCTCCTTTCTTTGGAGTATCATAATCTAAATTATTGCTTTGATCACTGTTCATCTTGGCTTCTGGTGTCCAACATTAACCCTTTCAGTCCGACAGTTGAAGTCAATAACTGTTATATAATACAAGTCAATCTCCTTAATACTTTAAAGAAAGTAGAAGATTGCTAAAATATTGTAAAAATTTAACTTATTTTAATGTTGCAGCTTAGGACTGAATGGGTTAACTTTTCTATGTCCTCTAACATAAGGCACTCAGGGATCAAAACACATTTAAAACACATTGGAATGTCATCCTCTCTTCCACCACCCCTCTCTACATCCAACCCTGTTTCTATCCTATTTGACTAGCTCTGTAATTTACATTGATTCTCAGCGTGAACCTGAAGATCAAACACGGAGAACTCTCAACCCTTAAACTGGAACCTGGAGTAAACAGTAAAATGGAACCTGAAGTAAACAATAAACTGGAACCTGGAGTAAACAGTAAACTAGAACCTGGAGTAAACAGTAAATTGGAACCCGGAGTAACCCGTAAACTGGAATCCGGAGTAAACAGTAAACTAAAACCTGGAGTAAACGGTAAATTGGAACCCGGCGTAAACAATAAACTTAAACCCAGATTAAACAGTAAACTGGAACCTGGAGTAAACAATAAACTGGAATCCGGAGTAATCAGTAAACTGGAACGAGAAGTAAACTGTAAACTGAAACCCGGAGTAATCAGTGAACTGGAACCCGGAGTAAACACTAAACTGGAATCCGGAGCAATCAGAAAACTGGAACATGGAGTACACAGTAAACTGGAACCCGGAGTAAAGATTAAACTGGAATGTGGAGTCAACAGTAAACTGGAACCCGGAGTAAACAGTAAACTGGAACCCGTAGTAAAAAGTAAACTCGAACCAGGAGTAAACAGTAAACTGGAACCCGTAGTAAATAGTAAACTGGAACCAGGAGTAAACTGCAAACTGGAATCCGGAGTAATCAGAAAACTGGAACCCGGAGTAAACAGTAAACTGGAACCCGAAGTAAATAGTAAACTGGAACCAGGAGTGAACTGCAAACTGGAACCCGGGGTAATCAGTAAACTGGAACCCGGAGTAAATAGTAAACTGGAACCAGGATTAAACTACAAACTGGAACCCGGAGTAATCAGTAAACTGGAACCAAGAGTAAACAATAAACTGGAACCCGGAGTAAGCAGTAAACTGGAACCCGGAGTAAGCAGTAAACTGGAACCCGGAGTAAATAGTAAACTGGAACCAGGAGTAAACTACAATCTGGAACCCGGAGTAATCAGTAAACTGGAACCCAGAGTAAACAATAAGCTGGAACCCGGAGTAAGCAGTAAACTGGAACCCGGAGTAAGCAGTAAACTGGAACCCGGAGTAAGCAGTAAACTGGAACCCGGTGGAAGCAATAAACAATAAAAAATAAAGGGACACTAGGCTTAATTTTAGTTTTTATATTAAGGGACACTAGGCGTAATTTAAGTTGACCCTCTAATTATATAGAGCTTCAAGAAGGGCGGAAATGTTCATATTTTTCTGACTGCAACCTGATCATTTTCAATTGTGATTTCTTTACAAAAATGATTTTCGGTTAATGAAGCAGACACAAAGAATTGAATTTACAGAATTCATCACGATTGAAGATAAAACAACGACGATATTTCCCTCAGAGTTTCTCAGATAAAGGTGTAAACGGATGTGTTATGAATTAAAACTCTCTCATTGCGTTGACAATTCATCTTATCTATCTCTTGTATAGCGGCACAGAGCAAACAGAACAATAGACAAACTCTAGAACTGGAAGAAAATATTAATAAATGTTTTATGCAAATATTGACAATGTATCAAACAAAAATTCGGCGTGAGATTTCTAAATTAACATGAGGAAGCAAATTGAAATACTGCATTTTGTAAATTTATTTGGTATCTTAACACTGTCGAGGTCTAAAAATTACGAATTCATTTTTTTGATAATAATTCATAATAATAATAAAAAAGCCAAAATAGTAGATGATGTCAATGATACAAACTCAAATTTTCTAAACCCTATATTTTTGCATTCACCTTTGATATTTTAAAATTAGACTATTTAATCTTTCAGTGTTTATATTTTAAAATATCTAAGGTCTACAACATTTGGTTACGAAGATAAAGGGATTAGAAAATTAGAGTTTGCGGCAAAAACTCAAAAACTTTGGAATGGAATCTAGTACTTTGTTCAAACAAATCAGATATTTATAGCGTAATCAATTGTTCGTGATCAAAGCCATTAAAACTTCTGAGTGGGTTTATAAAATTTAGATGTATTTACAAAAATATTTTCTTGTTTATATATAGATATGGACCCAAATATGTGGCTTAAATTTGAGATTGATTTGAGCAGGATTGGGTTAGGTCGACTCCACCCTTCTCCAGCCTACTGTCTGGACAGTGTTTACTCTCAACCATGGAGACAAGGGTTCAAGATCCACTGATATATTCTACTCCTTCTCACTCAAATTATTACAACAATCACTCAACCCTCAGTCAAAACTTAAAAACGTACCTAACCGCAACATTTATCTCATAGCCATTCCATTGCTATTCCCTTGCTCTTCACTTATCCGTCCCTTCCCGTGCCCTTCCCTTGCCCTTCCCTTGCCCTTCCCTTGCCCTTCTCTTCCCTTGCCATTCTCTTCCCCTTCCCTTTCCCGTCCCATTCCCATCTCCTTCCTTTAATATTTCCTTTTCCTTTCCCGTCCCATTCCCATCTCCTTCCTTTATAATTCCCCTTCCCTTTCCCGTCCCATTCCCATCTCCTTCCTTTATAATTCCCCTTCCCTTTCCCATCCCATTCCCATCTCCTTCACAGCTCCATCCTTTTGCTCTTGCCCAATAAGTTTTATAAGGTAAATAAGGTATTATTATTCTCTCCCTGGAATCTCTCACTCCTAGCTATAATTAAGCATGGAGGAGGAGAACCCTATCCCGCCAAAGTAACCTAACCTTTCTATCAATATTAAAAACTAATCAAATATAATATTATTTACGCCATTGGTCCTCAATTTGTTGTTTTAAACAAGAATGTTGAGTTTGTGGGGAAAGAAGTAGCTAAGAGGTTGGTTAGGGGGGGGGGGTAAGAACTAAAGGGGGGAGGGTAGTACAATTATCCTGTAGAAAACATGATAATAAATAAAATCTTGTTAAATCGGAGAAACCATTAGAACAAACCAACTAACCAAACAACTGTGTAAAAACATTGTTAACCAATTGAGCTAACTCTCATAACTCTCTCTCTCTCTCTAAAAGAATTAATCTCTTGCTAAATGACAATTTATCTCTGAGTTTATTTATACTTCTATGAATTGCAACAAATCTCTCTCTCTCCCTCTCTCTCTCTCTCTCAAAGTACTAAACTCAATCTCTTGCTAAATGACAAGTTATCTCTGAGTTTATTTATACTTCTATGAATTGCAATAAATCTCTCGATCTCCCTTGTGTATCTCTGTACAATCCCCAGAGAACTGTAGATACAATATTGGAATCTCTCGATCTCCCTTGTGTATCTCTGTACAATCCCTAGAGAACTGTAGATACAATATTGGAATCTCCTTTTTATACTTTACTCTCTATTTTGTGACTATGTCTCTCTGGAAAGGAATTGAATTTTAATCGTTGCCACAAACTCACAATTTTTAAATCCCTTGCAACCTGATAGTGTAAACTATTGATATTCCAAACTTAGATTATTCGATCTAACAGATTTCACAGTTTGAAATATCTAACGTCTTTGTCATTGGGTTGTAAAGTTAGGGACTAGAAAATCAGAGTTTGTAGCAAAGACTCAATATTACTTTTATTTAGAATATCTTTTCAGCATGGTCAGTGCACTTTCTGGTTCGTGAGAGATAACAATATGAAACCTACAAAACATTAATATTAAATAGAACTATAATAGAGGCAATCCATTCAATCGTCCTTTAAAAAAATAGTTCTCTCCACCCTCTCTCTATCCCCCCCCCCTCACAACCACCCCCTTTCCCGTTCCAAGAACAGTTTTCAGGATCAATTCCAGGTTCATCATTCATGTTTGGATAGCGGAGCTAGGATTTGTTTTGGCATTATCCAACATGTTTGGCATTATATTCTTGTTTAAATATTCAAGTTTCAACACTCATTTTTTCATCCTCTCATCTTCCTTCTCTCTTTTTGTTTATATATTGCATCCAGAACTTGCAATTATGGGTTGTTCCGGGAGATCAGGAGAGGTTCAGTTTTCAAAGGGAAGGATAAATAATTTGGATTCCTTGGTATTAATATCAGTTGTTTTTATTGGTTTGGTTTGGATTTGTTTTCTAAGGTCTTTATTAGGGTTTAAAGCTATTAATTAAATTTCATAACTTGAATTGATTTCCAAAGTTTAAGAATGGATTCCATAGCTATGGATTGTGTCTTCATAGTTAAGAATTGGTTTCAATATTTTTGGATTGCTTTCCACACCTTAGGTTTCGGTTATCGTAGATTTTCATAGGTTTTATAGATTTGGATTGGTTTCAATAGCTTAGGATTGGTGTCCATAGATTTGGATTGGTATCCATAGCTTTGGATTGGTTTCCATGTCTTTGGATAGGTTTCCAAAACCTTGGATTGGTTTCCAAAACTTTCCAAACCTTGGATTGGTTTTGACATCTAGCTTTCCAATTGATGGTTTCAATTTATCTAAATTAGGAAATTAATAAAAATATAACGAGGTTAATATGATTGAGTTTATAAAGTCCATTTAGACAGGTTTAAATTGAAGAGAATGATTGTTAAAAATGTGTCGGAGCTGATGAGAAAATACTAATGGGATCATTTCACATTCTGCGGAACCTATTTCCTTGAACCCCCGTTATATTTAGATGGATGGTTGAGTGGGCGTGGCTGAAACTATGTTTAGTAGTAAATAATCTTCATAATCCTAAGCAGTGATAAAAATAGTGGATTTATTTTCTAGCTTCTCCTGATTCAGGGGATCAAGACTAAACTTTACTCCAGGAGCAGATTAGAATTGGATTTACATAAAAATAATTTTAATAAAGTTTAAAGAAGAAAAAGATTTATATTGAAGATGGTAGAAATCCAGTTAGAACTGGACTTTGTGAGGATTTGAGGAATTGAGCCTTTGCCACAAACTCTTTTTTTCTAATCTTTTTACCCATGATGGCGAAAACCTTTGATGTTTCAAACTTAGATTATTATAGTTTGAAATATCTAAGGTCTAAGACATTGGGTTGCAAAGATAAAGGGATTAGAAAATCAGAGTTTGTGACAAAGACTCAATTCCTTTGTAAAGTTAACCACGAGGTTCAGGAGGAAGAATCGTGTTTTCAAACAAATTCAGGATCTAACAAGATATTCTCGAATACCTGGGTTTTATATACCTAGTATTGTTTATAAAGATATTGATCAGTTAGTGTAATAAAGATTACTATGACAATGTGTCTGCAAACACCCTTACACCCGACCTTAAAGAGATAGTACACTTTATTTCAAGCAACCTGTAAAGCTGGAATGAATGAGATATTCATGTTTTTAACTTTCGGGTTTCTCTTACAGGACCAATGGAGGGAATTTTCAGAATTAAACACTTTTAAAATTACATAAACGACGAAATCTTATTATTGTTTAGATCCAGGTTTAAGGGTATTGTTGTGAATCTGACATGTCTCATAAAGTTAATGACAATCCCTTTAAATAAAGGATAACTTCAGATTTACACGACAATCCCTTTAAATAAAGGATAACTTCAGATTTACACGACAATCCCTTTAAATAAAGGGTAACTTCAGATTTACACGACAATCCCTTTAACCCATCAAATCCATAAAAACCTACTTAAATCATTGATGAAGAGTGAATAGTATTCTGTTACATTCAGCTTATCTTTGAGTCACATTTAAAACATTAATTTTTTACAGAAGTCCTTCTATTCTTATATGTATCTTCATTCCTTTTTTTTCGTTTCTGCTAACAGTAATTAAAAAAAATATATAAGAAATATTTTCATCTTATTTTTATTCGCTATTTATTCTTGTTTTTTTCGTTTTAAAGTCTACTTTTATTACTTTTTCCATCTGAGTTCTATGTTCACTAATTTTTATCTATTTCCCCGTCAATTTATTGGATCGCTCCGTTCAAAAGATTTGAACTTTAGGAGTTTAAATACACAGTTAAAGACCTGAGATAAAGCTCAATTAAATATTCAACTTTATTGCGTCGTTATAAAGATTTTAGATAAGGGTTTGCATACTTATTAGGTTAACTTCATACTCCATACATTCTCCATCTTACAGTGATCTACAGGCTGCCAGATCTCACACAAGAATTGATGAGAATTTTGCTAATTACTTCTTACAAAACTAATACTAATAATGTACTTTTTTGTTCTAAAATGTAAATGCTACAAAAAAGGATAACAGAGTTAGTGAGATAAAGTCAAAGACCAAGGCCAAGACCTGGCGATTCTTTAAAGTCGACCCCAGTCTTAAAAATTGTCGCAACTTTGCATAGCTGTCTAAATCTATGTGATCTTGATTCTGAAGTTATAGATTAATTTGTTGGATATTTTTTCTTCTCTTTTACTTCTTTTTCTGTTCAACTAATGTTTCCAATCTATCTTTATCTTCCCTGTATCTAATTCCCTTCTACTAATGTTTCCAATCTATCTTCCTCTTCTCTGTATCTAATTCCCTTCTACTAATGTTTCCAATCCATCTTCCTCTTCCCTATTTCTAATTCTCTTCATTTACTTTTATGATCTACAAGAACAATGTACTCCTATATCTTCCGTTCTCCTCCTGTTTCTCCGTTCTTTTCTTTTCTGATGTCATTGGACAATATTCTGTTCCCTGCAGTTTTCCTTTTAATATGTATTTTCTATCATCTGAAAATTTGCAGTTGAAAGGTATGCATAATTATAATCTAAACTAAGTGACATCAACTATAATATTACAATAAACATGTAAATGAACCCCCTCCTCCTCCTCCTCCTACCCGCACCGTATCCAATTCATTACACCAGCCCTTATAAAGCCAAGTTTTCCATAATAATGTAATCACTATTTAACTATGACATAAAACAGGTTTATTTATTATTTCATCTTTAAATAGGTTCTCTGATCAGCGGTCGAAACTTTTGTGTGAAGTATCGTTAATATTAAACGCTTGATCTCGATATCCAATGTGGGCACTTTGTAAATTTGAGGATAAATGCGTGATACCAAGATTAAATTTATCCCTGCCGGGTGTGACAGATATAATTATAAGATAGAGATCATTGCATGATCCCAAGAAGATATAATTATAAGATAGAGATCATTGCATTATCCCGAGAAGATATAATTATAAGATGGAGATCATTGCATGATCCGTAAAAGATATAATTATAAGATGGAGATCATTTCATGATCCTGAGAAGATATAATTATAAGATGGAGATCATTTCATGATCCTGAGAAGATATAATTATAAGATAGAGATCATTGCATGATCCTGAGAAGATATAATTATAAGATGGAAATCATGACATAGTGCAGTTTATTCATGTTATCCAATTATTTATGTTTTTTCTTCAATTTTTAATATGGTTGGTTTGAAAATTAAACTTAATAAGGAACCACCTACACAACTTTTTATATTAAGTGTGACGCAGTTTGTCTCTTTGTTGTGTTGACGCAGTTATTTTATTCATTTTCTTATTCTTCTTTTTGGTTTAATTTGTCCAAGAATTTACCATTTTTTCTCTTTTTCCCTTTCATAAAGCTAAATCCTAATTTTTTAAAATTCTTTTTTGATTTCTTATTATCTGAATATTTGTAGTGTATCCAGTCAGATAATATTTTTGCAGAAAATGCGCTGGGTCCACTTCACATTGGGTTAACTAAACAGGCTTTTACGGGGTAAATGTTTGCTGAGGAAGATTACAATAAACTGGTAATTCTTCTACTGGTTCGGATTATGCACCAATGAACCAATCTTATATATAAGCTTTAGCAGAATTATTTCATAAATATAAAATTATAACCAGATTTGAAAGTGGGTCTTTTCTAATCAAAAGTCATCTTATCTTATCTTCTTCAGTTAAATGATAGATTTGTATTTATCTAGATTGATAGATAGATAGATAGATAGATAGATAACAAACTAAACTTGTTTCTGTAGCAATACAGTCTGAATGAAAACTGGCTGCTAAGTTTCTGTTATACAGTGGTACCCATACAACTGTGGTATTGCAAGACGACTGTTTTGATGTTAAATAGTGCAATGAACATAAAACACATGATGTATTGAACACAGAACATTTTAATTTATAAGTTGGGTTTTAAACTATATGGCAAACCTATTTGCTATACTAATAACTTATGAAGGAATTTAGTCTTTGACACAACTCTAAAATTTTAATTCCCATATATGATATATGTAGTAAACACCTACTCTATAACAAGGTCTCGAAATGTATCACACCCAGGTTGTGGCGTTGATAAGTCACGGTATTGTAGCCGTGTGGATCGTGTTCTGTTTGGGACATTGTTCAATTGGTTGCTAGTGTCCGTTTTGACACCCACAGCTAATGAGATTGCGCCCAGGTTGTGGCGTTGATATTCGGAGTTCCTGGGAAGTTAGCCATGTGGATCTTGTCCTGTTCGAATTGTATTGTAGACTGGTTGAACCTGGACTGATACAGTTTATGTGACGAACTTTTAAGAGAACGGCATTTACTACAATAATGTCTAAGTTTACAATATTAAATCATTAATAAGTACAACGTACTGCAGTTTTACAGAATATCATGTTGCCACGATTTTTGCTACATATATTTGCATCCCGCGATGTCGAAGACCAGAGATATTTTTAGCTATGAATTCTATTAGATCAATTAAATAATCTGAGTTTGAAATAACAAAGGTTTGCACCATCAGGTTGCAAAGATATAGAGTTTTTTGCAAAGACTAAATGTCCTATTTCTTTGGGCCCCACTGTGCAAGGGTCGCTTTTTAACATTTTAAAATTAAATCTTGATTTATATTTATTTGCGAATATACTCATAAAAAGGTTTTCCCAGATTAATGACGTTGATTCCAGGCCACGGGATGAAAATTTACTGGACTGGCTACTAGGTTCATTAACTCTGGATTTGGCTGAGAAGATTTCAATCTTTTCAAATCTGCACTGTGAGTATTTATTCCTGGCTTAGCCTAACTAATGAGAAGATGCTCCCTGTTACCAGGAGTACCTGGAGCAACGATTATTCTCGGGATATAATCCTATCTTTAGCAGATATTCAGTTGACCCCAGTAAACCCTATCTTGACCCCCCCCCCCTCCTCCCTTTCCTGGTCCCCTTACTCCATCCCCCGTGTTCGATCTGTTTTGTTGTCTTTGGCTGGAGTTGAACCTGTAGCGGAGAGGAGAGAATCTGAGTAGAGATCTCCTGCAACAAAGACATAGTTGCAGATCTCCCTGCTCCGAAGGGTTGGTAGAGTAGAGTAGAAGGAGTAGGGGGAGGGGGGAGTCTCCATCGTCCCCAGAAATCACCAATTCATTTCAGGAGCCGCCATTAAATTAATGAATCAGCATCATTTCCCGCCCAATGATTGGTTAAAAAGTATCACGTGATCGCCTGGAGGGGTTTAAATTCCTCGACGGCGGCGAACTGTTGGAGAGAGATAGCAGGGTTGAGAAGGGTTGCGGGGGAGGAGGGGGGGAGGACAGGACAGATCAGCTCGAGGGGGGGGGGCAACCTGCCACAGATCATTCTTAGATGAGTATCCTAGTCTCAGTTAGCTACTGTCCCTTGCAAGGGTTAGACGTGACATTAATAATCTCCTGAAGATAAAATATTAAAAGGAAAAACATGGTTCGAGTTGCAGCACGCCACGACTGTACAGTTGTGATGGTTGGAGACAGCAGGGTTGGGAAATCAGCTCTAGCTTCCAAGTTCCGAACTGGTAAATTTGATGCCGGATACAATAAGACAAGCTTTGATACCTTGACTACTAGTAGTGTTGTTCAAGGGAAAAGAATCAAGTTCACAATCTACGATACTGCGGGTAAGCAATACTTCTAGAATAGAATTTAATATTTAATATATTTTACTAAAACTACCATGGAAGATTTTAAAATAAAACCAAACTTATTTGATTTTTATTTTCAGGATCTCGCGGACCAAACACTCACAGAGAGATTGCATACAGAGAGGCAGATGTGTTTCTTCTCTGCTATAAAATTAGTGATCCAACCACTCTCTTCGGAGCAATCAATCATTGGGTTCCAGAGCTCCGGAGCCATGCTCCTGCAACTCCGATAGTTCTTGTCGGATGCCAGACAGACCTCCGCTCAGACCGGAACACATTAAACTCCTTATCTAAGCAGGGTAGGTCTCCGGTCTCCTCCGATCAAGCCAGATCCTTCTCCCAGCAGGTTGATGCTGTTCAATATGTTGAAACTTCCTCCAAAACATCTCCTAAGGGGCCTGAATCTGTTTTTGAACTTGCAGCTCAGATATCCCTTGAGCAGGTTAAGGAACCGTATCCTCTTCCTAAGCCTATCTCCACCAGTACCCCAGAACACACTCTAGATAGAGAATACAGCACAGACTCTGCGGAACACTTCTGGGAACAATATCAGTCCCCGGCTCTTCCTCGTTCCTCTCTTTCATTTCAAAGGAACGCCTCCCTCTCCTCTTCTCTCTCCTCCTCCCTCAACTCAACCCGCTCCACCCTCTCCATTCCCCGCTCTCCAGTCAGGAACCGTCGGAACTCGATGTCTCTCCGAGCTAAGCCAAACACAGCGGAGAAAATGATAAAGATCAAGTGCCAGAGATTGACAGTAGACAAGATCTACGAAGAGGTTGAAATAGAAGTTCCAGCTCCGATCTTTGAAACCCTTCAAGCTTGCAATGATACTTCAAACAGTGAAAAAAAGAAAAAAGAAAGCCTCGGCTCCAAGTTGAAAAATCTGTTTATCCGGGACTAGATCCTAAAAACCCCTCCATGTCGGAGTGTTTAAAAACTCCTTGCATTCTCCCTGCACTCCTGATCTTTGTATAATATCAATCCATGAGCATTAAAAAACGTTCCGTATCTGTGATAAAATATATTTATGAATTTAAGATTAAATTTTTGTTGAGTAAAATATTGTCAATAAATGAATTATTTGAACATTAATCTTGATTATTGTTGTGAAGAGATATAATTAAAGAAAAATATTCAAAAGTCTAAAAACTGTTCCTTTTGGGGTCTTTTGCTGAAAAAATGTTTTTTTTGGTATGCAACACCACCAATCTATATTAAATATAGTGTAAACAATAAATATGTAACTTTCCTTATCCTTTCCTTTTATTTATATTTTTATATTTTTTAGAATTGGGGAAAATATTCCCACAACCTCTACCTTTAGAGGTTTTTCAATATTTTCTCCTGAAACACTTAATTTTGTATGTTTTGTTACATTTCGTTAATGAATAATTTTTTACTTTTTTACTTAAGAATCCTGCTAACTTAAAAACTTATTTTAGGTTCATGTTATATAAAACCATGCTCCTTACAAAGAAATGTCATTTGCTCTCGGACAAATTAAAATTAATTTTAAATTTCCATTGGTTCTAATTTTTTAAAGTAAACAATCCTTAGAAATATATTATCGATTAAATTTGACTATAATCACAAACGTTTCACCAAAGTTGGAAAAAAAGATAGATATTTCGTTAAATAAGAAACTTTAGAGATAAGTGTGCGTGTTGCAAGGTTTAAAATGTTGTTTGCTGTTTTTGTTGTTTACCGTGCAGGTAAATGCAGATATATTACATTCTTACTAATTGTATTTTTTATAATAAGGATTGGATCCGTTCTTACTCTTAAAACAGAAAAAGCTAATTCAGAAGGAAAATATTTATCGAGGTTTCGTGATTTTAAATTTACAAATGAATCCAATAAATATTCTGTAAATGATTTGATCGTCAAAAATTAGTTTTCTGACCCGACCCCCAGTACGATGAATTATCTTAATTTAGCTTATCTCAAAAATAAAAGAAGCGGAGTTTCAATTTTTAATCTCTATATTTTGGATTCTAATGGTGTAAACCTTTGATATTTCAAACTTAGATTATTCAATCTAAAAGAGTTCATAGTTTGAAATATTAAAGGTCTACGACATTGGGTTGCAATGATATTGAAATTAGAAAATCAGAGTTTGTGGCGAAAACTCAATTCCCTTTTGGCTTGTCTAATGTCTATCAAATACAAATCTTAATGGTGTAAACCTTTGATATTTCAAACTTAAATTATTCAATCTAAAAGAGACATTTGGTTGCAAAGATATAAAGATTAGAATTCAGAGTTGGTGGGAAGAACTCATGTTCCTTAAAGGCTTTGAATGCTCACAAGATTGTGGACTGATTGATCTCTGATAAAGTTTATTGAATTATAGATCATTAGAATAATTACAAAGATTTTCCCGATAATCAAATCATTATTGGATCAATCAAAGTAGGTGAATAAGTTAGTGAATGCACAATTCTTCAATTCCAATTTAATCACGTTTGTGTTTATGATTTAATAATCTTTTTATTTTCTATTTATCAGCTTTAATATTTCCTTTGTCCAATGGATAATTGTTTTGTAAAAGTTTAAGATTTTATAATTTACAAATTGAGTTCTTTCTACAAAAGCTGATTTTTTAAACCCAATTGTAAAGACCCTTGACATTTGAAATAATCGTTTCTGTTAAATCAAATAGTCTAAGTTTGAAATATTAAGGGTTCCACCATCATGTTACAAAGATATATATATATGGACATTTTCAAAATTTGTCAAGAAATAAATCAACCCGGCTAGAGTCAAGTGATGTTCGGCTGATCGGTTCAGCCGTGTTAATAGATTACAATAGTTCATGTACTATAGTACAGTGGATGTACTGTACACAAATATTCTTAAATGTAGTAAAATAATATATATTTAGAATGTTGAATTAACTACTATTATTGCAAGCCTGGGAATGACCATAAAATTGCTGAAAAAAATGTAGCAATTAAGATTGGTCCCGCCTCCCCCAACCCCCTGCTATGATAAAGGGGCCCGATTCAGACAAGGAGGCGCCCCGGACACCTTCAGGGGGCGGGGTACAGGAGAAGGAGGCGGGGAGGAAGGGGTTAGACAGGGGATGTTCTGCAAACTTTTTTACAAGTGCCATTCAGTAAACATTGTAAAATCGTGGTTAATTTCTATCCGATACCGCAGTGAATAGCAAGGGGGTGGGGGAGGAATATAAAGGTAGTAGAGGATTGTAGAAAGGGGAAAGATTAACCCCCCCCCCAGCGTATCCTGGTTTTCAAGTACCCCAGCGGAGATAGGGTTAATTATATTTGTAATTAAACAAGGTACTTGAAAAATTTTCTTTGGCGATCCGCGCACACACGAAAAGAATTGATTGACTTATATCGCTAATTTTACAGTTGTTGAAAGTATAAATTTTTAAAAAGAAAAAAACGATTTGAATTGAACACAACCAAATCTGCATGCAACAACTGAAAATTTCTTTATTTTCGACATGAAACCCTTAAAAAAGCGCTTTTATTTTGAAATTTTTTTCTAAATTACAAAAAAATATTTCCCCCCCCCCCCAAGAAAAAGTGGTAGTTGTGCCTCTGGACATTTTAAACTATTCACCAACTGTCATGTTTCGCGAGACACCCTGTAGTACAGGGTGTCCCACATCATATTAGACCGTCAACAGGTCTAAATTGCGATTTTCGGGACTAATAAGAAAATTTAATTAGAATAAATCAATTTGAAAAATAACATAAGGCTTATATAATAATTTTCTTGCGGAAAATGATAAGTTTTTCGAGTATTAAGGGTTTATTTTGTCGTTAAAGATTAGAGATAATCTAATATGATATGGGACGCTCTGTATATTAGGAATCATGATTCTTGTTCTTAAAAGACGACATTTAAGAAAAGCGTAATTACAGATTCTTCAAAAATAAAACATGACTTTTATTACGATGAACAGTTTACAATTCGGGAGGAGGAGGGGGGGGGGGGGGCTGATCCTTAAATAGAATTCTTCGACCCCATGCCCCTCATTAATTCCTCTTATTTTTGTACTTTTAGACAATTAGAGGCACTGTGGTACACCTGAATAAATATATTATAAGATACAATAGTTAAACATCCACACTCCACATATATCTAAATCGATTTTAGAAAAAAATCAATTAAATTTCCAAGATTTTAAAATTGTATTTTGTTAAAGTTTACAATTATTAAACTTTGCAATAACTTTATCATAAAAAAAACTAAAAATTGTAAAATCGACCCGAAGATGATCGTTACAATACAAAACGTTAGTTAATAGTTTTTGCATCGTTTTGGGGTCTTTTTTGCTAATATCTTCTGCCAGGGTCAAAATTTGAAGTACTTAAAGAAAAAAAAGCATAATTTTGCCCCTGGAAGAAAATCTCTGGAAAAACGGGCGAAAAACATACTATAACTGAAAGCATTTTCTTACGTTCACATAGGTTGTATTGGGACAGGTAAATCCAATGACTATTAATTGTGTACGTAAGTTCATCTAGAATATAAAGAACTAGCTTGGGAACTAGGGTTTACAATCGCAATTCCGTTGCGCGCAATTGTGCGGAATTGCGCAGAATTGTGAGGAGTTTACAGTAAAATCTACTTTCGTTGGAAGGGAACCCAATGTTGCCAATGGGGTACTTAAGTTACTCCCGCCAATTACCCGCGAATGGTCGTGAATTACGATTTTAGATATTTTTCCCTGTAAAAGTAGAATATTAAAACCAAGCAAAGAACATTTCGTAATTCTCCCGAGTTCCCCAATCAAAATTTGAGGCAAATCGGTTAAGGGGTTCATGAGTTATGATCGAACATACAAACAACAAACAAACAGAGATTACTACTTTATTTATATATAGATAACGGGAAACAAAATTATTAGGAAAATTCTTCATGACAAAAAAAGAGAAAGATTTATTGTAATTTGTAATTTTACAAAAAGAACATTTTTAAGATTTATTTTAGAATAAAAAAAATCTGTAATAACTTTGAACAAATTTCCGGGAAACAATTTTAAAGGGAAAAGAAAAAAGATCCGTTTGATAGAGCACGATTATAATTATATATTTAATTGAATTAAATTCCTGAATTCAAATCAGTTTTCCTGAAATTATTTCCGCTCTTCCGTCGGGACAATTAGTTAATTGTTGACAAATAATATAAATATGCGCGCACACCAAACCCGGTGCACATAGATCAATTTTAATGGTATTTTTGCAAATTAATTGGAATTTGACACAATTTAAATTATTTTGTGAATTTGTTGCAATTAATCTTTGTACACCTATAAACCAGCCAGTCAACCAGTCAACTATACAGTGAAAACCAAAAAACTCTGGAAAAGAAAGTCAATTTTGAGACTAGAGTTATGACTTAAAATAGTCCAATAAACATGAAACACAGCAATTATGCAGTGTAAACAGACCTCTTTGCCTTGATTAACACCAAACACGCTTAAATGTAGCTTAAATGTCGTCTTTCTATTCCACAGTTCTATGGTTCTTACTGTACTAAATCTGTGAACTTGTGAACCTGTAAACCTATGGGCAAACCCTGTAAACCTGTAAACCTGTAAACCTGTAAACCTGTAAACCTGTAAACCTGTAAACCTGTAAACCTGTAAACCTATGAACCTGTAAACCTGTAAACCTGTAAACCTGTAAACCTGTAAACCTGTAAACCTGTAAACCTATGAACCTGTAAACCCATGAACCTTTAAGCCATATATGAACTTGTAAACCTATGCCTCTGTAAACCTGTAAACATATGTGAATATGTATTCCACAGTTTTATGGTTCTTACTGTACTAAATCTGTAAACCTATGAACCTGTAAACCTATAGTTAAATTTGAACCTGTGAACCTGTAAACCTGTAAACCTGTAAGCCTGTAAACCTGTAACCTGTAACCTGTAAACCTGTAAACTTGTAAACCTGTAAGCCTGTAAACCTGTAAACCTTTAAACCTGTAACCTTTAAATTGTAAACCTGTAAACTTGTAAACCTGTCAACCTGTAACCTGTAAGAAAGTGAACCTGTAAGAAAGTGAACCTGTAAGAAAGTGAACCTGTAAACCTGTAACCTGTAAACCTGTAACCTGTAAACCTGTAAGAAAGTTACCCTGTAAACCTGTAAACCTGTAAACCTGTCAACCTGTAACCTGTAAGAATTCAAGATTGATTAATGATATCATTTTGATGGCAGGTTAGTTCATCTTAATCCTTTTATCTTACAGAACGCGGACATATATGATTTCATAATCCTTGAATACGATTAGAATATACTATTGTACTGCACTTTAGCCAGGTGTAGTTTAGTCAGAGTTACCTACAAAGGATAAGACTTAATAGACGACTGTACGGAATTTATATTTTCTTTTTATTTCCATTCATGAATCCCAAAAAACTGACTTTCTATTTCTTATTTGTTAAATCATTAAATTAGCCATTAAGCAGACTATATTTAAGGTAATTTACCCGAGGTATCGTTATAATTTGGAAGCTTTATGTTGTCTTTACAGTATCATTCTTTGTAATTATAATAATACATAATAATGATAATACAGTCCTCTGCCGCTTTAGTAATTGTATATTGGCGGTACAGTCCAAAGTAGGACTGCAAAGGTTGGCCCAGCTCCGATATTCAAATGTACGCCGGTGGGGCCGTGATATATTTCAACTAGATTTAGTGTTACAAAAGCAAAAATATATTACATTATATTGCCAATATGAAAAAATTGTAGGTATATAAAATTATGTTACAATATTTTAGTAAAATAAAATACAGTCTTTCTCTAATTTTTGGACTAATTTGCAACCGGATCTGAGAGTCTAAACCTTCTGATATTTTTCAATATTAGATTATGTGATAGATTAAAATATCTCAGGTCTGCGGCATAGTCTACTAGAAACCTTTTTATACAAATTTGCATATTTCAATAAGTAAACTTTAAAATAAAAAAATCTACGCTCTTTAATGCAAAATCACACACAAAAAATGATTAGCAAAATGATTGCTTTGATTTTAATGGTCGAAAATATGTTGCATTTATTTGATATTTTGCAGTTTTCAGAACAAAAAATATTAATTATATAAGAAAGTGACATTTACTGGTTCACACGCCCCTCCCCCTTTCACCCTTCAATAAACCCTGAACCCCCCCCCCCTCCCTTCCTACTCCTCGCCCCAGTTTGCACAAAAGAAAAGATGTCTGGGCCTATTGTATTCTACCATTGTCCGGGGCTTAAGTTAACCCTGTCGCAACGGGCATTGGCGCCTTCACCCTCCCCCTTTCACACCTTTCAACCCCCCCTTCTTCTCACCTCTACTCTCTCTACCCCTCCCTTCCCCCCAGTTCAGTTTTTCTTCCGTTTATTCTGTTTTCAGAATACTGTCAGTTGTCACCATTTACATTAAAATGTTTTTATATGCATCATTAGCTTAAAAAATGTCAGAAAATTATTAATTCTTTTTTTTTATAAAAGACTTCCCGAATTTTTAGTTTCTTATGCATTTCTCTGTACAAATATCTTCATCATATCTATTCAATAGTTCGAAAATGTTTTTTTTTTATTTCGTTTGTTTTTATTTTTTGTGCCTTACTGCGTTTTATACTTACTTGTCTGTGCTATAATTTGGGTAGAAAAAATGTAATAAATTACATAAATTATGTTCATAACATGTCTAAATTAATTTTATAATTTCAACTAATTTCGGTGTTTTGATTTCTACGATCCTTAGAAAATATTTAAATTTAAAGATGTCAACAAATATATTTCAAAGTCAAATTAGGAAAATTCATGTCAGCAGTTCAGCACTTTCCCTAATTTTGTTCGAATATGTTAATAACTAACTGGAACATGCAGAAAAAAAGTAAAAAGTAATGAACAGATCTCAGGCTTTTTGTTCAGAATTTAATTTTTTTTTTTTTATTAAAAACGTATTTTCCCCTTTGTTTCTTGTCAGTTTAAATTTGTTTATTTGAGTGAAAGGAGGCGATAATCAAGTAATTAACCCTAATTTTAAGTTCCCTGATTTTAAAAAGGTTAAAGATTGAGACTAAAACTGAGATATATATAGATTTTCAAGGTTAAACTGGGAATTTTCAAAACTCCAAAAAAATAATTTGAGAGCAAAGTGGCTCTTATTCTAGCTTGTTTCAATCATTTCTCAAGATTTTTTCGGGTTCTCTAAAATAATTCTTTAACCATGAAATGAAATACGAATTAACAATCGGTTTTTTTAGAAATTGTATTTTACATGCAGTTTACAACTTTGCTTACAGTGTACATATGCAGTGTAAGCTTACAGAGTACATACTGTGTGTATATTTAATTCAAAGAAAATTTTATAAACTTTCTAAAAAATGTTTGTGAATGGCAAAATTTCTTTAATTCCATGCAAAAATACGATGCAAAATTTTTTCAGAAAATTTGAGAAAACAATTTGAAGAAATCTTTTCTTAGAATTTTATTTTTATTTTTTTCTGTAAAATTTCAAAAATATATTTTCGATGCAAAACTTCATTGAAAAGAAAGAACCCTCGGATGTAAAGAGCTACCCAGAAAGGATGCTACTTTATGACGACATAAACTTTAAAACTAAAATATTTGAAAGATTAATTTTGTGTTATGCGTCGAAGAGAGTCTTTAAAGGGACTGTACGTGTAATTTCAAGTGACCCTCCATGCAAAGTTAGCAATGCTCGATTCACATAGGTACCCTTGAAACATTTATATAATCGATGATATGGAAGATATTGTCGTTTTTCTAGGTTTAAGAGTGTTTAAAACTAATAATTCCAAAATGTTTTCAGGCAGTAGAAATGAGCAAGTCACTTCTGTAGAGAAATCGCATTTTAAAATGATGCAGTTTTTAAGGGAACCGATGTAAATCGTCCATTGCCGTCTTTAAATGGAAGGTCCCTTGAAACTACTCTCACAGCCCCTTTAAAATGTAAATTAACTGAGGAAACAAAGAAAGAAACGATTGTGAAGTGTTTCATGAATTATTAAATGTAAAGTAAACTCAGTGACGTCATTATTCTTTCGTATTGGACAGTTTTTCTCTAGGTCTAAGCCTTTTCAACCTTCATATGAGCAAAAATGATTTAGATATTCTTGCTTTCCTTTCTAAGAACTGATAATATTCAACCGTGGTTCCCTTGTAAAATTGATTTTCGGATTCATGCGATAAAACCACAAAAAAAGCTAACAGAATTTTAAACTATTTTAGCTAGAAAAACGACGATATCATCCTCATTGCTGTCATGTTACCAGTCCCTTTAAGACTCACTTCATCTAAAAAAATAATAATTTCCTTGAAAACTCCAGGAATAAAACTTTTAAAAAAAAATTTTAAAACAAAAAAAACTATTGTTAGATTTTCTCCAAATATTTGTGAGGCCACTTTTGCTTCATTGAATAATTTGAACAAAAATTCATTTTTATTGAATTAATTTTAATTCTAAAATTAATTTTACAAAAGAGTTGAAGATTTAAATATAGTTTGGAGAGGAAAATCTTGTAAAGTTGGGGCCGGGACAAGAGAAAGATGAAGACATCAAGATGTAACAAGAAGATAAAAGGGAAAATACAGGTTCCAAAGAATCCTGAAGCCGAATTTAAAGAATTTAAACCGCGTCACTGAACCGACAAAAACCGGTTCCAATTGAGCGCCGGCGCAAATCTCGAAACATTGAATTCAATTTCAATTAAAGCCAATCATGTTTTTGCCGCGTTATTCTTGAGACGTGGCTCAAATTCTTTAAATTCGACCTATGTGCTCCGAACTTAAATTTTTAATATTTTCAACATCAATTTTAAATTTTTAGAAATTTTTATCTTTAATGAATGAAAAGATAAGTTGGTATAAAGTTAGCCCAGACAATTTGTAGAATATACTAATATTAACTTTTTCTTGAGCAAACTTAATTTCTTTTTTTAATTTTAAAAAAGAAATTCTGACAAAGAAATGAAGAGAATGCATGAACAAAAATGGAAAAAAGATTTTAAGAATTGATTTAAAGAGTAAACAGTAAGAAAAGAGAATTAAAAAATGATATAAAGAGAAAACAGGATGAATAGAGAATAGAGATAAAAGAAAACATAAAAAATGGATTAGTTGACAAGAGAAAATATATCATTAATGATATTTACATATTTGGCTTATAGAGATAAAGAGAAAACAGTGAGAAGGGATCGATAATAAAGATGAAGAGAAGCCAAAAAAGAAGATATGGAAAACATATTTGGCGAATAGAGATAAAGAGAAAACAGTGAGAAGGGATCGATAATAAAGATGAAGAGAAGCCAAGAAAGAAGATATGGAATACATATTTGAAGAATAGAGATAAAGAAAAAACAGTGAGAAGGGATCAATAAAAAGTGAAATAAAGAGAATACAGGATGAAAGAGGGTACAAAAGAGATAGAGTATAGGATATGGAGGTAAAAAGAATCGAAGAGGAAAGAGAACTAAAGAATACATATTTAACACATGTAGAGATCAAAAGAAAAAAAGAAAAAGAGAGAAGAAAGATGAAGTGAAAACAGAGACTAAAGAAGAGAGAGATGAAGAGAACACTGGCTAGAAGAGAAAAACGGTATGGAGATAAAGAGAAGAAAGATAAAGGAGAAATAGAGATTAAAGAGAAAATAGTGTGATAAAAAGAGAATACAGAAAAAAAACAATGACGGCATACAGATAAAAAGAAGACCAGAGAAAAGAAAAAATAAAGAATGCACATTTGACGAAAAAAAATTTATTGCAAAGGAGAAGAAAGAATAAATGTCATAAAACCCGACTATATAGAAGAGATTAAAAAGTTATAGATTATGGTATTAAAGAAAATACAAAGAAAAAAATATGAAAAAAAGCCAATGAGGAGAAATAAAAGAAGCCATCAATGACGTATAGAGATAAAGAGAAAACAGTGAGAAGAGAGACGAACGGTGACGGAATTGAGATGAGGAGATGACAAGAGAGGAGAAAGGTGTCTCATCAGAGTTATTATTGTTGTTTAAACTGAGCTAGAGGACAGGCTAGGATAGAATTGATAGAAGAGAGAGAATAATAAGAGAGATGAGAGAAAGAGAGAGAGAGAGAGCTAGGAATGTACGTAACTTTACGAGAACTTTAACCTCTCAGCTCTCAGTAAACATCGAACAGCTCTATGATAAGTGCAGATTAAATTTAATAAAAACTAAAAATATTTTTTTGCAATGACATTTGGGGAACTTTTTTTTACAAAATTTCAAATTTGGTTCAAATTTTTAAGTCTAGACAAGAGTTCTTCTATTTAATTCTAAATCAATGCGATATTACCATTCGAAAATAAGTTTTTGATAAATTATTTGACAGAAATTTTCACATGTGAACTCTATGAAAGAGAACTAATCATTTTTGTTATACAAGTTGTTCAACAACAAAAAACTAGCAATGGATCCGTAAGTTTCAAAAGAAATGGAAGATAGTAAATATACGTTTGAACGTCGTATGATAAAGAATTTTTATGATATTAACAAATATTTAAACTATTGATGTTTTATTTCTGGAAAATGGAAAAAAATTCAGAATTTCAAAGAATCGAATTGAATTATTAAGTCAGATAAAATGCATATCTCACGATCAACCGAACTTTCCTAAAAGAGTAATTTTTGTCGATAATCTAAAGATATTATAGCTTGTAGGAACCCAGCTTTGTCTGTAAACTAAACTTCCTCTAAAAAAGTCAACCCAGTCAATTTAAAATGTTCAAAGATATAAGAACATTCCCGTGGTTCTAAAGATTTCCCCAATAAGAATTTGAGCCTGATTTAGGATCAGATAAACCGAGATATTTCTACTTTATATACATATATAGATCTTTTGTATTTTCTATATTATACTTCTTTGGCGGGAAATCTATTTTTAAATATAAATACAATAAATAAATATATAGTTTACGCTATGTTTGACAGATTTTGAATGAGAGACGAAATATGGCAGAAAATATTCCGATACAGATGGCACTTCCTTGTAGTTCATTTTACATGGATTCTATACGATACGATACAGACGGCACTTCGTTGTAGTTCATTTTACGTGGATTCTATATGATACGATACAGACGATATTTCGTTGTAGTTAATTTTACGTGGATTCTATACGATACGATACAGACGGCACTTCGTTGTAGTTCATTTTACGTGGATTCTATATGATACGATACAGACGATATTTCGTTGTAGTTAATTTTACGTGGATTCTATACGATACGACACAGACGGCACTTTGTTGTAGTTCATTTTACATGGATTCTATACGACACGATACAGACGGTACTTCGTTGTAGTTCATTTGACATGGATTCTATACGATACGATACAGACGGTACTATGTTGTAGTTCATTTTACTTGGGTTCTATACGATACGATACAGACGGTACTTCGTTGTAGTTCATTTTACGTGGATTCTATACGATACGATACATTGCCAGTCTTTATGGTTGGATTATATATCTATATCTTTGCAACCTGATAGTGTAGATCCTTGATATTTCAAACTTTGATTATTTGATCAAACATACTTTATAGTTCTACAACAAAGATATTGCAAAGATATAGGGATTAGAAAAGCAGAGTTTGTGTCAAAGACTCAATATTTTCCTGTGGTGGAAAAAAATATTGTTTTTAATATAGAAACTGAGAGCTCACTTTTATAATATTGAATATCTTTTAAAGAGCAGTTCAGAAAAAAATAGAAAAGAACTCATTTAATTTTTAATATTTAATGAAGTTTTATTCAAGAAATGTAATTGCGTTAAACTGAAACGGAATGTTTTGCAGAAAGAATGTCTAAGCTAAAGCCAGGGAAAAGATCAAGAAGATCAACTCAAAACCTCGAGTTTGCGGAATCTCGAAGATCAACACAAAACTTCGAGTCTGCAGAATCTCGAAGATCAACACAAAACTTCGAGTCTCCAGAATCTCGAAGATCAATACAAAACCTCGAGTTTGTAGAATCTCGAAGATCAACACAAAACTTCGAGTCTGCAGAATCTCGAAGATCAATACAAAACCTCGAGTTTGTAGAATCTCGAAGATCAACACAAAACCTCGAGTTTGCAGAATCTCAAAGATCAACACAAAACCTCGAGTTTGCAGAATCTCGGAGATCAACACAAAATCTCGAGTTGGCAGAATCTCGAAGATCAACACAAAACCTCAAGTTTGTAGAATCGCGAAGATCAACGCAAAACCTCGAGTTTGCCGAAACTCGAAGATCATCTCGATCCCTCCTTGAGTCTTCATTTTCTCCTCGAGAACAGGAAAAAATGTTCTTCAAAGATATATCCCTCCCTTCTCCTGGTAGCTACCAGAGTAGGTAATATCTTAAATTGTTTATCGTTGCCTGCAATTAAAGATTTAAAAAGTTTTTATTGTGCCAATAATGTTAAATATATCGTCTTTGATCTCACGAGATTTCCTCCAGTCATTTCTGCAACAATAGAAAATAACAAAGTTTTAAAGAGAAATACTTCTTAATCTGACAAAGTATACAAGGGTTCTGTTGGGAATCAAATATATCACCTCTACAATATTTTGGGTAAAGCATTTTACTCCCTTTAGATTTTTTCAGTTTACCAATATCAAATTGGTTTCTGATTTCAATTATCAAATTTTCAAAATTTGCAATTAATTAATACAAAATGCATTTTTTTAAATTAACAATTTCTCCAATATCATTATCGTACAATGAATAAAACTATAAAATGTAATTGTTTGGCATAAATTCTAAAAAAGATGCATTTATTTTCTAGAGGTGAAATGAATGACGGGAAACTAGCTCCTGTAGGATATACTCAGAGTATTCCTCTCAACCTTCAAGCACACAGTACTGGCCGGAGAAGTTCATGTTTCAACTTCCTTCCTTCCAAAGATCACGAACTACGAAGATCTGACCTCAACTTGACCTCCCCACCCCTACTAGACCACCAGACCAGTAGCTCTGCCAGGGTTCAAGGTAGGGCTGGGCAAAGTTCCGTTAACGAAAAGGATGTTTTCGAAAATTATCGAACGGCAAAAACCGTTAATTTTTAAACCGTTAACGAAACGGATTATCAGCTCTGAAAAATTAATGGGTGAAAACGAAAACTAAACGAATGGGGTTTTAATTTGTTATTTTTTCTGCTAAAATTGCATGAAACTTACAACAACAACAAAAATATTGAGTTCGTTAACTGATGGTAACTTAAAAAAAAACGGAAAATACCATAAACGAAACAAATTTTCAGTTCCTATCTCTAAAAATAACGGCTACATGATAATTTTCTTTTTTTAACGGTTGGAACTAGCCGTTAAACGAAACGGCTAGAAAAAGTTTGAACGTGCCCAGCCGTGGTTCAAGGTACACCGCGCTCCAGGAGTAGTTTACAGTTGTCTGAAAATATCTCCTCCTTCCAACTGTGGACGAATACAGATTCATCTCTAGTACCAACCTGGGATCCAATAAACTTGATGTACGTCAATACTCCTCAACAAGAAAAGGTATGAAACCTAATCAAACCTTTAGATCAACTATTTTTAAATGAAATACTTATACAAGTATATAAATGACAAATTTATCCCACTTTCTTTGCAACTTTTGGTGTAAACCTTTCGATGGCAAAGTTAAAAAAAAACAAATTCAGCGACATCAAGTGGAAAAAAAAATATAAGATAATAAGAATTTGAGGCGAGTAATCAGTTGCTCTGTGATTTTTTTAGAGAAAAGTTTTTTTCCTTGTTCTAACTTCCATTCCTGTGAATGATATTTCTCTCAACCAGTTATATATTTCATTGGTTGGAGTAAAAGTTGAGTAAGATAATGAAGAGGATGGATTAGTAGAATAGCAAATATAGATAATCTCTGACAAGTATAGTCTGAAAACCTTTTCGAACAAGATTACCAAAACTCAGAAATATTAAGACCAAAACTTGAACTTTATAGAGTGTTCCTCATCAACTGGAGATTACATCAATCTATTCATTGGGATTTTTAGGATTTTAAGGAAAATTTTTAGAGTTGTATAATCCATGTATTCACATACATCTAGCCTGCTATTATAATCCATGTATTCACATAGATCTAGACTGCTATTATAATCCATGTATTTACATAGATCTAGACTGTAATTATAATCCATGTATTCACATAGATCTAGCCTGCTATTATAATCCATGTGTTCACATAGATCTAGACTGCTATTATAATCCATGTATTCACATAGATCTAGACTGCTATTATTATCCATGTATTCACAAAGATCTAGACTGCTATTATAATCCATGTATTCACATAGATTTAGACTACTATTATAATCCATGTATTCACATATTTACATCTTATGAAAATTTGCATCAATAAAGACTTGAACTACCTTAAACTAAAGGGTCGCAACGCCTTGTCCTTTGATTTTACATCACTAAATCGCTTAAACTTTTTTGCAGCCCTAAACATATATATTTTAGTACTTGATTTTAGCTTTAGTTAAATAGGATTCCTTTTCGCAATAGTTTGGAATCATTGGATCATTTTCCAATATAATCATGAGATGCTATGTGGATTTCCTTGATTTATGAGACATATAAAGAAATAAGTTTTGTCATTCTTATATATTTGAAGCAATTGAAAATTAGATATGACGCAGCACCAGGGCTTCCTTCTTATCCTTTCAATTCCGCGAAGGAAAATGTTTAGTCAAAGTAATGTGCAAGTGCAAGACGTTGGTATGTTTTTTTTTTTGATAAAGGTAAGATAAATTGTCCTATCCCTATATCTTTATAACCCAATGTGGTAGTTTTTTGATATTTTTAGCTTTGAATATTGTTGGATAAAACAATTTAAATTTGAAACACCACCAGGTTGCAAAAAAGGGATTAGAAAATTTGAGTTTGTGACAAAGAATCAATTCCTTTTGTGGTGATTTTATCAATGTTTATTAATTATTATCATTCTGATCATGATCCTTTCTAAAATTACTATTGAGTGTATGCATGAGTTGTATAGTTTCTTATTGAAATATTTTAAGCAGTTGTGACTTTATACACTACTTGGTTTTACAAACGAAAAACCATGTTAAAAATTCCATCTTTGTATTAGATAATTTAAACTTGTAAACATGCTAACAAATTAAACTTGTTAAAATAAATTGATATAACAGAGAGCTCTGCAAAGAAATTAAATTAATGGTTAATGAATGAAAATTATTATAATTAAATAAAAGATATTTACAAGAATTATAAGCTTTATATTATCATGTTTCATTTTTCTAAAAAAAAGAGATTTTTTTTTGTCCCCAGGATCGGGTTGTTACGATCAAATCTCGGATTTTTTTCTATTGCGAAAGTTTGGTGTTGTCTGGGTTTTTATATTGATCTACCAGGGGTTGTAATCTGGCAGCACATTCATCCATCCACGCTTCACTCATTCTGAGAAGAGGGTTGACAAGATTCCAGCTGCCTAAGATTCTTCTAAGGCCTGAGAATATAGAGTGCAGGAATCCTTCTGATATACTGGAATGAGGCCCGGGTTCCACTGATAGGAAACATCACACTCATTGCTCCATAACATCTCTAAGCCCGGATTGGATACCCCCAGGTACCTATAGCTGGCAACCAAAGACTTTCCCTGCTTGTCCACCATTCCTCTCTTCATCATCATTCACTTAGATCAATCCCACTTGAAGCTTCGTTCTTGTTGAGTAGAAATCCACCCTCTCTGTCCTCCTACATCCGTCAGGTGGTCATAACTGCTTAACCAGATGTCGGCTTCAGATGTTTTTGAAACCACAGGTTTGTGTGGAGTACGGGAATCGAACCCGTGAACACCAGTCTGGACACCAATCCAGATACTGGCTGTGGACAAGTGTGCTTAACTTCAGTGATCTAACGAGAACTGGTGTCACAAACTCTCCACCCCACCCCACAATGTTTCATTTTTCTAATATAAGATTTAGGGGTTGAATGAAAATTTGTACATAATTACAGAAACCAAATACTTCAGTTTCAGTAGAAATAAATATTTCCATTTACTGTTTAGCGCCGATTAAAGGATTTATCTCTAGTTGTATGATGAGTATAGATAGAAAGATAGATGTTACCGCCAAGCAATTTCTATTGGTTCAGAATATACATCAAACACTTGACTGAACCCTGATTGGATCAGGCGCTAATGGAATCGACATACAAGTGTGCACATAAAACCATAGCAACCCAACCCCCTCTAGTTTTCAGGTTATCCCAGCAGTCCCCCCCCTGACATTACTTAAATTTGTAACTTTGCTGGGGAAGTTCACAGTTTGAAATATTAAAGGTCTACGTTCTACAACACCAGGTTGCAAAGATATACATTTTGTGACGAGTAATCAATTATTTTAACTTTAAGGATCCTGGTATACCGTTAGATGTTTACTACCAGCATCTATCTATAGTACCTGACGTGGTCCTGGAGCTACCCTCAGATAGTGATTCATCCAGGTTTAATTTATACTTAAAGAGACTGGAGACAGAACTCTATAATGTAGCAAGTCTAATCAACAACGAGATTCGGAATTAAGAATAAAAGAGATATTTATGTATTCTTCTTTGATTAAAAGCGACTTGCGGATTTATGCCACAGAACAAATGGAGGAAATTGTTAAATAATATGTAGTAGCTTTTTTGAAAAGATAATTGGAAATACGGGGAAAAGGGGTAAAGTGAAGAAAAAAATTGTTTTTTATTCGTCACAGATCTTTTTTTAGGATTTGGCTCGGATTCCTGTAGTAATAAGTCATGAAAAAATCCTTTTAAATAAAAAACTTTGTCAAAATTTTTCAATAATGTAAAAAAAGAATATTCTCATGATTGTGAATTGTAACAGGCCCCATGCAACAAATAGATTAATAATTACAATTTTTATTCTAAAACTTCTTAAAAATGATACGGAGGTATATTTTACTGTTATTAACTTCTAAAACTAACCTTATCGTATTTAGAGGATTTGTAAGAATATCTAAAATAAAGTTTAATTATCTGGAAAAATATGAAAATATTTTCTTAAAATTTGGTTCGAAAATAATTCCTGAAAATATTTTGGTTAAATGCTATCCAAATATTTATTGTTTCAACAAATAGAGGAAATATTAAAAATTTTACAGCGATACAACTATTTGTGGTGTAAAACATTTTAAAGGGACTATTCAAATATTTGAAATTAAAAATACGATGAGCTGAAAAATATTGTTTGACTTTTTGGCTATAAATAGTAAATACCTTTTTCTAACTTTTGAACAAATTATGACACTTTCGAATCCCTGATATTTACATTGCAACCTTTAAACCATGGTTGCAATGTTAGATTGCAACAGTCTGTGATTGCAACCCTAGGGATGCAATCCAGTTAATTGCAGGTTTACAACTCAGAAAACAAAAATATGTGCCACAAAACTAAATACATTGTTCAGTTTTTAAAACCTGAAAAAGGTAGATTTTGATTTAAATTAAATTAAGATTTGATTAAAAGTTGAAAAAATTACATAACACTTCTAGGGAAGCCACGGCAATATAATATTCCCTCCTATATTAATTGCATCCCAAGATTGCTTCCTTATACTGAAGAGATAGATAGTTATTACCTGATCATCAATATAATATTCCCTCCTATATTAATTGCATCCCAAGATTGCTTCCCTATATACTGAAGAGATAGATAGTTATTACCTGATCACCAATAACAATAAAGTGGGTAAAATATGAGAAGAAACAAGTTTTTTTATTCTCAGTGTTAACATCATCTCTTAACTAATCCTGACGAAAATATTTTCTTGATAACAGAAAATATTTTCTTGATAACAGAAAATATTTTCTTGATAACAGAAAATATTTTCTTGATAACAGAAAATATTTTCTTGATAACAGAAAATATTTTCTTGATAACAGAAAATATTTTCTTGATAACAGAAAATATTTTCTTGATAACAGAAAATATTTTCTTGATAACAGAAAATATTTTCTTGATAACAGAAAATATTTTCTTGATAACAGAAAATATTTTCTTGATAACAGAAAATATTTTCTTGATAACAGAAAATATTTTCTTGATAACAGAAAATATTTTCTTGATAACAGAAAATATTTTCTTGATAACAGAAAATATTTTCTTGATAACAGAAAATATTTTCTTGATAACAGAAAATATTTTCTTGATAACAGAAAATATTTTCTTGATAACAGAAAATATTTTCTTGATAACAGAAAATATTTTCTTGATAACAGAAAATATTTTCTTGATAACAGAAAATATTTTCTTGATAACAGAAAATATTTTCTTGATAACAGAAAATATTTTCTTGATAACAGAAAATATTTTCTTGATAACAGAAAATATTTTCCTGATAACAGAAAATATTTTCTTGATAACATCAGAAAACTTTTAATAATTAAAACAAAGCTTACAACATTTATTCAAGATTTTTTTTTCAATTCTCCAATCTCCACTACCCTCACTACCTCCGGCTTTTTAAAATCTTAATATCAACATTTATTCAATTATTTTTTTTTTCGATTTCAAACTACCACCGACTGTTGAAATCTTTTTATCAACATTTATTCAAGATTTGTTTTCCAATTCCCCACTACCCCCCTACCCCTGACTTTTTAAAATCTTAATATCAACATTTTTTCAAGGATTTTTTTTTTAATTCTCCACTACCCTCACTACCTCCGACTTTTTGAAATCTTAATATCAACGTTTTTTCAAGGATTTTTTTAAAATTTCAAAATTTAAATTTAAAATTTTAAAAGTTTAAAATTTAAATTATTACTACTTTAACTACCTTATATTTATTTGACATAAAGCTATTGTGAAAAATAAGGTATTTTATACATAAAGGGGAGGTCGTCCCCCTGGAAAAATTAGGCGCGCAATTAGAGAGAACTCCAGGAGGGGGACATTATTGACAGAATTGGATAGTTATAGTTATAATTTGATATATCGCAAGCGCAAGCCTCACGACCCTGCACTAGCTATATTTTCATGATTAATTGTTCTTTACTGTGAAGACGACCCAGCCATACATCTATGAGTACATGGTCCGCCTGGTCCCAGCAGTCTAGCAGGAACACTAGCAGGTACAGTACACCAGGCACAGTACACCAAGTACAGTACACCAGGTACAGTACACCAGGTACAGTACACCAGGTACAGTACACCAGGTACAGTGCACCAGGTACAGTACACCAGGTACACTACACCAGGTACAGTACACCAGGAACACTACACCAGGTACAGTACACCAGGTACAGTACACCAGGCACAGTACACCAAGTACAGTGCATCAGGTACACTACACCAGGTACAGTACACCAGGTACACTACACCAGGTTCAGTGCACCAGGTACAGTACACCAGGTACAGTACACCAGATACAGTACACCAGGTACAGTACACCAGGTACAGTACACCAGGTACAGAACACCAGGTACAGAACACCAGGTACAGAACACCAGGTACAGTACACCAGGTACAGTACCGAAAATTGAAAGATAGACTCTGCTACCCCTTTCTTAGTCCATGAAGCCTGTAGCGATCACAAAGTTTGAGTAGCCAAACTGACGACATTTGTTTTAGCTTATACATTAAATATTATTGGTAAATGTAAAATGTAGCTAGACAAATAAAGGTTTCATTTGAGCTGATCCAGTACATCTCAACACCTTTATAAGTTATCTTATTTCCAAGAAATTCCAAAACCCTGGAGAATGAAATTGTACACCAATAATAAAGGGATTTTTAATGCAATCGCTAAAGAACAGCGAACGGGATTCCAAATTATTTTGATTTAAAGTGTGCATTTTCAAGAAACCTGGACTTAGATTTGTATAAATAGTCTATTTCTGATTGGAGGGGCCTGACCTTCTAGGGCAAAATTTAATGGAAAAATCATTCCGTCATCAGAGTGTTTAATTTCCATTACAGTTAAATCTAGAATATAGGATGTTTTCGAATGATTAAGAAAATAAAAAAATTACGTTTAAATCAAAGAGAATAGAAAATATATTAGAGGGGAATTTAGAGAATCTCTCAGTATGAATTTTTTCAGTCCCTTTCAGCCTGAAAGGGAGTTCAAGCGTACAAATCATGTAAATGTTCACAAATTATATGCAGTAGAGTACATTATAATACAGTATTTTCCCTAGACTATTCATTTCAATTTTGAATTTTTTAAAGCTGTTAAATAAACTTTATAATGAATTAGGTGAATAAAAAACATCAATTGATTTAAAGTTATAACGGAAAATCATCGTTTGTAAAGTAAAAGGCATAGAGTCTATGTGAAATGATCATTGGTCAATTATGAAACCTTTCATAATTTGGTTTTCTTTTAACATTAATTTTAGATTTTTCTATAAAAGGATATTCCAGGGCCCAAAAGGTTATATAGCATAAATATGCGAAGTACACCTGCAGTATGGAAACAGTACAACAAAATGGCCGTTTTACACTTTTTTCTAGTAAATTCCCCTCTAACATATATTCTATTCTCTTTGGTTTAAATATATTGGAAGGAAAAATTGAGTAAAATGTCACTAGAAACATATTCCAAGTAAATTTAAAGCTGAGAACATTTTACAATGATTTACCAAAAAAAATTGTTTTTAATCAAAAATATATTTTTCAGAACTAAAATGATAAAATGTTCTTGACGATTTTTCAAAGAATTAGTATAAATAAAAAGTCAAGGACATTCTTTTATATGATTTTAAAGATGTAATAGAATATTTTCAAGAATGATTTTCCGTTCTCAAGTTGAAGGAATAAGAAAATATTCATGTCATACTAAAATTTGAAAAATGTCATATTAAGACCATAATCATTCAATTTATTTATTTAAAATTTTGAAAGAAATTTATAGGAAAAACGTAGAAATATTTGAGTTTGTAATCCTAATGCTAGTTTAAGATACAAAACCTTTGAAACTCTGACTTCTGAAGATTGTAGTGATAAGTAAAACTATGACTTAAAATGAACACGCACCTCTGACCCTTCAGTAAAAGTAAATTCAACCTAAAGTCTGACCGCGTCAACCGTGTCTGCTTCATTTACCCACTGACCGGTCGATACAGTACAAACTGGGACCGGAAAAGTTGACCCGGCTTGGAAATTCAATTGTATTGCGGCTGCCCGTGTGAAGATCTTCGAGATTCGTAATACATTTTGCTTTCTATAATTCTTTTTAAAACAAAGTTTGAAGAAAAAATTAAGTTTACAGTTTACACTATACACATACTGTCATGTATGTATAAAGTAGTAATCTCTGTTTTTATGTCCGATTATAGCTCAGGAACCTCTTAACCGATTTGCCTCAAATTTTGATTTGGGAATTTGGTATAACCACGGGAATGTTCTTTGCATGGTTAACAAGGCCTTTGTTAAATAGCTTGACTCTTATAAAAAACTTAGTTACGAGGCAAAGCTGGGTTCCCAAGCTAGTCTATGTAATAAACATTAAACAAGACATTCGTGTATATATATATATAAACATGTTGCCCATAGCTGGCCAAACGGCTGAACCGATTGGGCTGAATTTTTTTGTGGACACTAATTTTTTTACGGGCAACGCCGTGCCCTTCTGCTAGTAATTTATAACTCCTAAGAAATATTTGTCTTATCCTGAATTGGTGTTTTAATTATTGTTGATTTGTTCTCAAATAGCATCAAAAAGAATAAATCAGTTTGACCAGATTTGTGTAATCTAACTTAAAATAAAATTAATATGCAGTGAAGCCTATTTTGCAGGAGAAATACCCAAGCCTCAATATTTGACTCGATCAATCCGAGGACGGACCGACGATCCTCCGACTGCGGAGATCTGGCGGCTTCTCTTCTCAACGTACCTAATCTGCAGAGGTAAACACACGGAGTAGGAAGACGGGGAAATGAATTAGAACTTATTTCGACTTATAGCGTGATCACTCTGCTGAATCTTATAAAAGTCGTCTTTTTCTTTTAACATATAGAATATACAGAAAACAGAACGTTAGTTTTCTTAATTATATGAAATTGGTTTTAATTCGATGTAGAGAAGTGAAAACCTCTATTGATAAAAAAACCACCTATAAAGATTTACTTTTCTCAATGGAGGACCGTGAGCAAAGCATGTATTCATAAAATAAACTGTGTAAGGGAAAAAATTTATCTTTTTAACTAAAAGAAAGGGTAAAGACGACAATTATTTTTTAACCTTCATCTCTTTTTAGATCCAGGTCCCGGGGATCAAGCTTGCCAGGATTAGAGTCTCCAAGCCTATACAGGAAACTTTCTTCCTAAATTATCAATTTTTTTAAAATCTGAAATTTCATAAAACAATTAGAAAAAAAATTGACTTTCTTTAAAGATTCAAAGGTTCTCTTAAAACATTTCTCAAGGAAACTATATCTTCGAATCCTAATATATCTTAATATTTGCAATCTTTTCGTTGCAACTTCTCTACAGAGATTATAGCATTGACAAGAACAAATATAGTTAATATTTGCAATCTTTTCGTTGCAACTTCTCTACAGAGACTATAGCATTGACGAGAACAAATAATGTTAATATTTGTCCAATTTTAGATAGAAATTAACAAATGAAACTTGATAGTTTGGAAGACGGATAATATATTGAGTTGTCCATTAACCCTATTCCTGCTGGCACACTGCCTGAATGACTACTTTTTCCTGTAACAAACGAAATCTTTGTTTGATCCACTTTCAGTTGTCAGATTTGATAATTTTAAGCTTTTTGGAAAGCCCATGACATGACAAAGAACGGATGGCACAAGTTTTGCAAATATTTTTTTGCTAATTATTTGCATACAACATGTCAAAAGAAATTTGCACTATTTTAGTTTTTCTTAATAACACATTATGTTATTTAAAATTTTGCAAAAATGTTTGCTTATTTGAAATAGCATGGTTAAGGGCGTTTCAAAAATGCATATTTTTTCATTTTTTGGACACTTTTTTGCAAACATTTTGCTATTTTTTTCCGATTTTAAAAGTAGAGCAGAGGAGCTTCCCGATAATGTATCTTTTGTCATATTTGGACACAAAAATGGGATTAAGTCAAATTGACCCCCCCCCCCCCAGCGTATCCTGGTTTTTATTTTACTTGAATAATATTCCTTTAAGTATAAGTTTTGCAATATTCTGTTCTATTCATGCAGATTTAAACTTTTTTTATTTGAAAACAAATCAATGATGTAGTTATTGACTTTGAAAGGCAAAAAAGACAAAACTGACAGAATTGGAAATAACTTTAAATGAGGTTTTTTCTCTTTAATCATTAAAGCAATTGGTAGTCTCATATTAACGGGATAAGGTTAGACATTATGTACAGGGTAATTGCACAGACTAAATGAGGGGCATTAAGGTCAAAATGTACATTTGTAAAAGAGGACTCACTCCTTATTGCAGATACAATGGATTACATTAAATGAATATGAACTTTTCAACAAGAGTGCAATTTCAGAATTCGGAATTTTCTCTTGACTGAAATGGTACAAATGTTATCCATTTCCTATCTTGCCAGGATTAAAAATCCTGGAAAGTCGTAGAAAAGTTTCAGTTCAGGGATGTAATTGTCAATTTTCAGAAAAAAAGATAATCTATTTTAAAGATAATTTTTAGTTTGATAAAGGTTTCACATCGATCAATACAGACGGAGGTTCACTTAAGATTGTATGCAATCCCATTATAAATTACATAACAAGAAAGAGTTATTTAGATCCAGGAATTTTTCAATATCTGGAGGCAAAATCATAAATAAAGGGGATTCATTCCAGACAAGATCTAACTGTTCATCCAGAGCACCCAGGTATACTCATCCTATACCCATCCAGGTATGCTCATCCATACTTATCCATTCAGGTATACTCATCCTATATCCATCCCGGTATACTCATCCCTACTTTTCCATTCAGGTATACTCATCCCATATCCATCCAGGTATACTATCCATCCAGGTATACTCATCCCTACTTATTCATACAGGTATTCTCATCCATACTTATCCATCCAGGTATACTCATCCATAATTACCTATCCAGGTATACTAATCCTATATCCATCCAGGTATATTCATCCATACTTATCCATCCAGATATATTTCATCCATACTTATCCATCTATGTATATCATCCATATTATCCATCCAGATACACTTCATCCATACATATCCAGCCAGGTATACTCATCCACACTGATTTATACAGGTATACTAATCCATCCTTATCCATCCAGGTTTACTCATCCATACTTATCCATCCAGGTATAGTCATCCATTCTTATCCATCAGGTATACTTATCCATATTCATCCATCTAGGCATACTCATCCTATACTTATCTATCCAGGTATAATTCATCCATAATTTTCCATCCAGGTAATCTCATCCATACTTATCCATCCAGGCATGTACGTATATGTTCATCAATATGTATCCATCTATATATATTATATACATATATTTTTCACAACTTATTTTGTAGACCTATTTGAGTTGTGTTTGTAATGCGACATTTGTTCATTTGGAAGTTGACATTCTAGTTTTTTTCCAGGGGCGGGGCGGGGCTAAATTGTTTTCTTCTTCTAAGGGACTCAGCACCCTTTTGGGCCTAAACACGCCCTGAAAATCATTGATACAGAACGGGGGACCGTGCCAACAATGACCCCCCCCCCCCTCCCTCCCTGTATACACCCCTTGTATTTTTCTGTATATATTTTTGATTTTTGACATTTAATGGACTCCATGGACAACGGTGAAAATCAGTTTAGAAGAGATTAATAACATTTATTTGTCTAGTTGTGAATGCCTTGACTTTGGGTCTCGTCGTTCCTCTTCAAAATCAAGGTAACAAATCAATTTTGAAAGTATTAACTTAATTTACGCAGAATGAATGTCGTCTTCATTCTTTCTTAACAGTAGTTTAAAATTACAAAATGCAAAGCTGTATATTTGATCTGTACATGGCGAGAAAACTCTTCGTAATATAAAGGACAGTTAAGAGACATTGTTCTGAATAAAAGTAAAAAACGTTACTTTATCGTTTCGTTATTTATTGATATTCAAAACTAACAAACTGATAGTTTTGAACTTTTGATAAATAAAACGTTTTAGTGCTTTCGTCGTTGACAAAACGATTAGTTCGTTTTCAGGACAGTATTGGTTTGAGTTTTGTATCTAGTAAATTATGTTTGTATTAAGATAACACGGAGATATATCTATGCTTTAAATGCTTTAAATACATGAATTACTGATTGTTAGAATAAGTTAGCCCTAAAAGCAGAAAAAACATCGAGGAAAGTAATGATATTTCCTAAATATGAATTTTCAAAAGTTTTGTAATTTTTGTTTCTTTTGTATACCCCTTCAAAACTTTTTTATAGATACGGTAGATTTCACTTAACTAGCCTCTATAGACTCTAGAGACGGATTGCATTTGCTATTGATATTTGATATTCACAATATAAAACTATATAATATCATATTTTTTTGTTGGGAAAATAAAAGAATTCTAACAATCAGTTTTTAATGCAAGATTTGAGACCAAAAACTACTAAAGGAATGGAGTCTTTGCCACAAACTCAAATAGTCTAATCCCTATATATTTGCTAAATTACGGTGTAAACCTTTGATATTACATACTTAAATTATTTAATACAACTTAATTCTACAGTTGAAATATCTAAAGTTCATGACATTGGGTTTCATAGGTATAGGAATTAGAAAATCAGAGTTTGTGGCAATGACTCCATGTTCGGAAATGAATTTTATGTTAAGGAGTCCTTCAGTAGCCTCCAGTACAGAGTCAGTTTTCAGCCAAGCCAGCTACACAAGTCCAAACAGTCTGAACAGTCCCATTAGTCCAGCCACCGTCAACAGTCCAAACAGTCCGGCCAGTGTCAGTACACCGAATAGTCCCGTACGACCGCCCAGAAAAAATCGTCCCGGACTTTCAGGATCAGATACGCATAGTCTTAACTCAAGAAACTCCAGCATCGAAACCTGGTGATAACAGATTTAAGAAAAACATTTTAAAATAAAATCTTAACCAACTAAATTTATTTATTATTCGAATATTTATTTTTAGTCCGTACCTACCCTTGATGTACAGAATTGTTGTACTGGGTTCTGGTCAGGTACAGTTGCACTACACTTGCACTTATTTTTATTCATAAATATTTCATGATTATCACGCTAAAGGGGGTTAATTGTTTCTTATAAAAAACGTAATTATTACATTTTATACTATTGTATATTTTGCAAAATAGAAAAATAAAACTTTTTATAAATTGTAATTTCTTGTTTAGGTTGGGAAATCTTCAATAATATCTCAGTTCCTCACCTCAGATCATGTGGACACTTTTGCTTCAGTTGGTAATTTGATACAGTGAGAACCAGATAAATATGGAATATTACTTTAAGATTTAATTTATGACTTTAAATACTCCAAAGAACATAATATTTCAGTGTAAATTTATAAATTACAAATTCAAATATTTTCTTTGTGACAACATCAAAATGTTTTTTAATTGTCATTTTTTCCTAGAAGATACGATAGAGAAGGAAGTTGTAATCAATGTTGATGGAAAAGAGAGCCATCTTATCTTTATAGATTATCCTCATGGAGAAATACAGGTAGAGAAGACGACATTTATCAATGGCTTACAATTTCAAATAAAAGTTTTTAACTCTGATAATTTATCCATTGTTTCTTACAAGTAAGATAAATGTCACTTTTGCAGAGAAATTAAAAATGAAAATAAACAGTTTAAAAAAAAACATAGATATCTAATTCATACTCGATCAGACAAAGGTTTTAGGGGTACCGTTGTAAATTGGGAATTGCCATGATTTGTAAAAGAAGACGATATTATATTATATTAAAGGTTGAAGATCTACTTGAGCTGGAGACCCCTGATGGTATTCTTGCTGTGTTAGCTGTAGATGATGATGAATCTCTGACTGAGGTTGAAAATATTCTGAAATATCTGAAATATAAACAGTTCCTGGAAACACAGGTAGGTCACAGATAAAACTTATACAGCCGGCTACCTATACAGCCGGCTACCTATAACAGACTTCAGAGACGACTGTACGGAATTTGTTCGATCATTGTTCTTAGATTCATGGTTTCCTAAGACCATGGCATGGGAGGGGGGGTCTAATCAGAGCTAGTACATCCTGGCTGTTTAGTGTTTAGAAATAAACTCCACCAAGTTTTGATCTCATTTAATTGGTGAAAGGAATTGAGTCTTTGCCACAAACTTTAAATTTATAATCCCTATATCTTTGGTAGACCTTATATATTTCAAACTATGAATTCTGTTTCATTAAAAAATTTAAGTTTGAAATATCAAAACTTTACATCATAAGTTTGTAAGATACGGGATTAGAAAATATGAGTTTGTTTTAAAGACTCAATGCCTTTTTATCAAAAGCTTTATGTAGATTATACGTTGGGGGGGGGGGGGGGGGCGCTCCAGTATTAAAAAAGTATCATAAGAGATAAAATCTTGATTGTGCATACAAGCAATTTTGCAGAATTTTCAAAAAGATTATTCAAAATTCCAAATTGGTCAATTTTTATTAATATCTTCCAATAAAACAATTCTACATCTTTGCTTGAAAATTAAACCTTTATTGTAAAAATACATTTGTAATAAAATGTCCTTTTATTCTACTTTCGAAATTTTTTACAGTTTCATGATTATTATTTTTCATTAAAAAGCTTGTTTCCATTAACTTACCTTTATCCTTATTTCTTAGTTTTATTCTTACTTTATTATTGTTGGTTTTTTGTTTACTGCTTTTGAAGATTTGTATAGAATAATCTTTAATTTTCTATTTTCTCCCCAGGCTTGTATCGTAGTTGGGAACAAGATAGACTTAGTTCGGAGTAGGACGGTTTCAACTTCAGGAACAGATATTATAACTAACTTTAACTCAATCTTTCAAAGAAACTATAAAGGAACTAAACACTTGCGACAAGTTTGAAAGGGATTTTTTTTGCCAAAATCTCAATATTTGTAATCCCTATATCTTTGCAACCTGATGGTGTAAACTTTGATATATTAAACTTAGACTATTTGATCTAACAGAATTTATAATTCCTATATAATCTTCACTAGTAATCATTCAAATCGCTTATTAAGTGAAATGGATCTGTTTACACTGTACAATTTCTGTATCTCACGCTCATTGGACTATAGTTAGAATTTGAATCTTACAGTCGACTTTCTATTCCAGAGTTTTCTGGTTATCACTATATGAAAAATGTTTTTGAAATTTCAAAGATTGTATTAGAAAAGAAGATAATAGAGTTTGTGGCAAGTGTTCAGTTCTATAAATATCTAAACAAAACTACAAAGCTTGGTCCAAAATTATTAAAGCTACGAGTTTTCACTTTTTATGTTTGGGCGCTTTTCGTTTGTTTGTCGTATCCAATAAAAGCGACTAAATTAACCGAATTTAATGAATTTGAGCCCCGTTGCAAATCCGCCCAAAACCAGTTTTAAATTGGGCGCCAGCTTAAATCTTGAAACATTGAATACAATTTTAAGTGGAACCAACCATATTTGAGCCGCGTCTCAAATTTAAGCGCGGCTCAAATTTTTAAAAATCGGCCTCTGGTTCAAACTTTTTATGGCAACTCCCATGACCGCAAGGAAGGTTTATGAACGATAAAATTGAAAAATTTTGCCAGAACAAAAATGTCGACTTTTGAAAATTCACCAATTTAAACCGAAAAATCCGCGAAAAATATTGTTTATCGGAGTAAGATAAAAAAAATGGTGACTTGAAAAGCAACAGTTAAAAAGTAAAAACTTTACTAGAAAAAAAAGAGACCCGAAGTTCCCGATTTAGCATTATTTTTATAACTTTTCAGAGACCGACTTTAATGAATTTGAGTTCAGTCTTAAATCCGCCAAAAACCAGTTCTAATGAGCGCCGGCTTAAATTGAAACATTGAATACAATTCTAAGTGGAACCAACCATATTTGAGCCGAGTCTTAAATTTAAGCCGCGACTCAAATTCTGTATGTATAAAGTTAAACTGAATGCAAATCTTTATATCTATAAGATCTGAATTACAAAAGCTAAACCTATATAAAATATTCGTCTTTTAACATTTGATTGTATCTACTCCTACTTTGCAAAGGTCGAAGACAATGTATACTTGAATATTGCCCAGACAGGGTGGTAAAATAAAAATATTATATATAACTAGCTGAATATTATATATAACTAGCTGAATATTATATATAACTAGCTGAATATTATAAATAACTAGCTGAATATTATAAATAACTAGCTGAATATTATAAATAACTAGCTGAATATTATAAATAACTAGCTGAATATTATATATAACTAGCTGAATATTATAAATAACTAGCTGAATATTATATATAACTAGCTGAATATTATATATAACTAGCTAAGTATTATATATAACTAGCTGAATATTATATATAACTAGCTGAAGTTTGAAAAAAAATAGAAAAATGATACATATTGAAATAATTTATTTTTACCCCCTGTAAAAATTTCAGCCAATTTGCCCAACCGTTAGGACTGCCGTAGCTGACATTTAATATATATATAAATATGAGGGAAGAGGTTTTTATATAGATGATTTCAATTACGGAATAGATTTGTAATAACCGTATTTTTTCCGATGTTTCTATTAAAAAATATAAATAAAACGTTTATACAGAAATATATTTTTTTTTGCGCTGGAATCGATCGACTTCATTTTTATGTATGTCCCGTATATTCTCATTATTATAAATTTTTTTCAGAATCCTCATTATAATTCTTATTATTTGGTAAAGAATTTAATTCGGTTTCTTCCTTTATGAGTTACTTCCATTATTTTTGTTTTGTTTATTAGAATAGGATCAAAAAAAGGTTGACTTGAAAATCTATAAAATTTTAGTATCGTTTGAAAGTTTAAAAGATTTGAATCATCTAACTTCAAAGATATAGGGATTAAAAAATTAGAATTTGATGCGAGAAATAAATTTTTTTCCTGACACAGTTGGGTCTAACTAACAGACAATACAACGTCGAAAATGCCATGGTATTTAAAAATACTTATATCAATTTTCTTAAACTGCAGTCATTAGAACTAATTTAAGCGATTATAAACTACCTTGATTACTCCAAAAAAAATTAGCTGATCCCGGTTTGCTTATGCATTCCATGCACGCCGGGAAACGTGATTTAAAGAAACGGTTATGAAATGAAAATAGAAATCTCACCAGATAGAAGTCAAATATTGTATCCTTCATGTTTCCGTTCCATCAACATTTATTTTATTAAACAATTGACTATAGCGGGAAAAAAATTGATTTTAAAAATAAAGCTGCTCTTTTTCAAAAAGTCAAAACGATAACTTTGTTTACAAAATTACAAGAAACTATTGTAACTGATCAAAAATACCTGAACAAAATTAAAAGAAACTAGTGTAACTGATCAAAAAAACATGAACAAAATTACGAGAAACTAGTGTAACTGATCAAAAATACCTGAACAAAATTACAAGAAACTATATAGTGTAACTGATCAAAAATACCTGATCAAAATTACAAGAAACTAGTGTAACTGATCAAAAATACCTGAACAAAATTACAAGAAACTAGTGTAACTGATCAAAAATACCTGAACAAAATTACAAGAAACTTGTATAACTGATCAAAAATACCTGAACAAAATTACAAGAAACCAGTGTAACTGATGAAAAAGAAATGTCGTCTTTTTTATTCTTGAAACCTTACGATAAAGTTTAATAGGATCATTTTTATAATGTTTAGGGGGCCCAACAAACGGAAATTATTATTGGAAATAATTGATGAATCGTATCCTTGAACATTTTAACTAATCAAGGATGACGGAGTTATCCTTATTTCTCAATAGAAACACTGTGATTATGTACAGGGTTACCCACTGTAATGACGACCTATAACTCTTAGAGCATGACGATTTGATTTTGATTTTCGGATTTAGAAAAAAAGCTCGTTTTGGCCTGCAAGGAACCATGAATGTAAGAAAAAGGAGTAAATAAATTCTGTATAGTCGTCTCTGAAGTGTCATTCTTTGTGGGTAACCCTGATGTACGTTTACAAGCTGATTTATATATCATAAATATAAATACTTTTAAGAGATAAACACACGGAGTTCTCTGTTGTCGATTAAAGGTTTGAAGCGTACCATTGTAAATCGAGCATTCCCCCCTTTGTATTGAGAACCAAATGAAATTAAGCGTCCCTTAAAGATACCAAGTGGGCTGCATGAGAAAGCAAGAATCGGGTTAGTAGTTTTCTTTATGGTTCGATTCCCCCAAAGTTCTGCAATTAAATGGAAAAACGATACGGAAGTCTTAGGGTTTTATATTAGATGGCATGCATGGTAACAATATGCAGAAAGTCTATCTCAAGGTTGTATATAAGGTTTGATACCCAGGATGCGCTCCAATGTAGTTAAATGTCGTCCAGTGTATCTAACCTTTTTATACCACCTTGGTCCATCTAAACCTACTATTCTTTCCAATATACCTATCATCTAACTAACTTTTGGCAGCGATTTGATTAATCTGTTAAACTTAAACATCTTTTAGTCCAAATTCCTTGATTTACAAAATTAAATTTTTACTAAATCCTTGGAATACTATAGCTAATATTCCCAACCTAATCCTATTCTTCTTAACTTCTCCTAGTCTGTTTCTACCTAACCAACCCTATTTTGCTATATCCTAACTTCAACTGAACCTATTTCGCCTTAACTTAAAACAACTCCATTCTTCCTAACTGCACCTAATCCGTTTCTTCCTAGCAGCCAAACCTAGTTCGTTTCTTCCTAACTTGACCTAGTTCTGTTTTTATCTAACTTAACCTCACAGAAAGGGGTTAAAAAACACTTCAAAATTTTTTCTCTCAAAGGCTTTATTATCATCCAATCACAATGGAATTAGTATCACAATCTCTGTAAGATGTCAGGACTACATGGTTAAATTACAAAAATTGGTCTATCCCGCTCTGAACGACCACAAAAAAAGCCTTTTACAAAGCTGAGGGAGGTCCACAGAACTGACTTAAAAATGATAAAAATCAGTTTTAACGTATTCAATATAACCTTAAAACTCTAAAAAGCTGTGCTAGTAACCAGATTACATGTTCAGGTTGGAGCTAATATGGCCAAACAACAATTTGGAGTATACTGTAAACCCACCATTTCCAAGCAAATACAGATCCAGTTCATTCACTTCTCCTTCAACATGGAAAACAGCAGCGGTGGAACCATTACTGTCAGCGGATGGGACCAAGTTTTATTTTAAGGAAGAATGCAAGTTATTATTCTACTGTTTTTCCATGTGTAAATCAAATCTAACGTACCTGGTTCTTGAGGGTTAGCTTACTGGACAGACGAACCTCTAAACAGCCACCACAGCCAGCCTCAGCAATAGGTTCAATCAAGGTTTGGTTTACACCTGACAATGTCCAAGATATTTTTCAATGTCTGTGATATTAATTAAATTATGATCGAATAATAATCAAGCCCATAGAGAGAAAAAAGTGTGAAGTGTTTTTCATTCGACACCCTTTAGTACCTCAAAAAAGTACTCGCAGTCCGGTTACATTATTTTTGCATTATGTAATTTTCATTGGTGCCCTTTAGAATGTACTCAATAATATGAACTAGGAATATATATACTTATATATATATATATATATATATATATACAGGTAGGTATATTTCCCTATTATATATCTATACACATCATGCTGCTGATAAATGTCAAACATGAAACACAATGTCCAGCAATAACCTAACTATAAAAACAATAGAAAAGGTTCTAGACTTATTTTAAGAAGACCTATACAAATATATATATTAATGCAATACTCAGGTTGGAAATAAAAGGATTTGGGTCAAATTAAGAAGAAATAGGAAAAAAGCACTATATGAGAAAACAGAAAAAGGAATAAGGAGGGAGGAGATCATACCAGGGCCGGGAGAAGGAAGAAGGAGGTCATATTAGGAAGAAGGAAGTTGGAGGCCATACTAGGGAGAAGGAAGGAGGAGATCATACTAGGGAGAAGGAAGAAGGAGGTCATATTAGGAAGAAGGAAGTTGGAGGTCATACTAGGGAGAAGGAAGGAGGAGATCACACTAGGAAGAAGGAAGCTAGGAGGAGGAGGAGATCACACTAGGAAGAAGGAAGGAGAAGGTCATACTAGGGAGAAGGAAGGATGAGGTCACACTAGAAAGAAGGAAGGAGGAGGTCATACTAGGGAAAAGGAAGGAGGAGGTCATAATAGGGAGAAGGAAGGAGGAGGTCACACTTGGAAAGAAGAAGGAGGTCAAACTAGGAAGAAGGAAGGAGGAGGTCATTCCAGGGAGAAGGAAGGAAGAGGTCATACTTGGAAACAGAAAGGAGGTCAAACTAGGCAGAAGGAAGGAGGAGGTCATACTAGGGGGAAGGAGGGATGAGGTCACGCTAGAAAGAAGGAAGGAGGAGGTCATACTAGGGATTGGAAAAGGAAGAAGGAATTCATACTAGGGAAAAGGAAGGAGGAGGTCATACTTGGAAAGATGAAGGAGGTCAAACTAGGAAGAAGGAAGGAGGAGGGTCATACTAGGGGGAAGGAAGAAGGAGGTCAAACTAAGGAGAAGGAAGGAGGAGGTCTTGCTAGGGAGGACAGCCGGCAGATAATGGTTTGGCATCTTTCAGCATCTTTGTCTTTTTCTTAAATAAAATAAATGAAAGATTCGCACTGGCGTGATAGTTTTACCAAGTTGAGGTAGGTTTAACTATTCAGAGTCCAGTGGAATTTTAAGTATTTTAGAATCAAACCATACATACATTATGTATTTATAAAATAGTAATCTCTATTTGTCTGTTTGTTTAGCTAAGCAAAGCTGGGTTCCCAAGCTAGTAGTGTATATATATGTAACAAATGCCTTACTCCAGTTATAACCTTCTGTATTCTCAAGTATCTATCAATCGAGATACAACCTCTGAATCCGTCAGTATGTATCGTACAGATACAACTCGTTCTAGAACTCCACGTTCTACAATAATTCCTAGGTCTGGATCACGGCAGATGTACAACACTCTCTGTATTCTCAAGTTTGTAAACCGGATACAACTCAATTCTGTATTCTGAAGTTAGTAACAACTCTCTTTTTTTCTACAGATAAAACACTCTCTGTATTCTCAAGTTAGTATCCCTGATACAACTCAATTCTCAAGTTAGTATCCCTGATACAACTCTCTTTATGCTCAAGTGTGTATCAATCCAGATACAACACTTTTTGTATTCTCAAGTTAGTATCCCTGATACAAGTCTTTTCATCTCAAGTATGTATCCTGATACAGCTCTCTTTCATGATCAAGTAAGTATCAATCCAGATACAAAACTTCACGCAATTTCTTAATATGTATCCCTGATACAACTCGAGCTAACTCTTTGCTTCTCTACACGAGAATTATATACTTGTGAAAACATAAGGAAGCAACAAATCATGTTTAACTAACTTATATTTAAAGTGATGATGGGTTTTATAGTACATGTTAAATTAATGAACGTAATTAAACTAAATCGTAGTACATGTTAATGATAAGGACTGATATGCCTTCTCAGAATTTAACGAGCGTAATTAGGATACAGACAATGTTAAGGTTGAAAAATATGGAGTTTACTACTATATTTATTAAATACATATGTATATTTAAACGAGGTGTGTTGGGATTAGTATTGTTTAATGATAAATACATATGTATGCATATTTAAACGAGGTGTGTTGGGATTAGTATTGTTTAATGATAAATATCTGGAACTAGACGGAAAATCCCTCGCTAAGAAGTTTGGAGTTAAGTACGTAGAAACATCGCCAGGTAAACAGGGGGTGGAAACCTTTTTCTTCTCATTTCCAGAAACAAAATGTTTGAGTTAAAATATGAAAACAAAATCTAATATTTTCCTCTTATTTCAGTTTAAAATTAACATTAAGTGCGCAATAAAAAAATCTGTCAAGTATTATCATTAAATATCAGGGAAATCTTTTAAAAAAGTAATGATTACAAATCAAACGCATTAAAAGCATAAAAAGATCTTAATCAATGATAATGCAGAATTTTTTATCAATTGAGAAACTTCAACTTAATTTACATTGTTAATGTGCATTAACAATATATTTATAGTTTAAACGATTACAAGAATTGCGCAGCAAACAAACACTTATTGAACATTTATTTTTAGATGGAATTGTTTTTTTTGCATGGCGTAAAATTAACGCTCTCAACCAACTTTAACAAGCATATACACTAAATTTAATCATTTTGTGTTCATAACAGGGACAATGGAATCAAATTGCCAAAATCTAGAAAAATTTAAAATTTTTCTTTTTTTAGGAATAAACCATTATATTAATGAACTCTAGGAATAAACCATAATATTTATTAACTAAGATGTATAGGATCGAATGAACCATCCTATTGGTTAACTATAATGTTCAGGAATGAACCATAATATTGATTAACTATAATGTTCAGGAATGAACCATAATATTGATGAACTATAATGTTCAGGAATGAACCATAATATTGATGAATTATAATGTTCAGGAATGAACCATATTATTGATTAACTATAATGTTCAGGAATGAACCATAATATTGATGAACTATAATGTTCAGGAATGAACTATAATATTGATTAACTATAATGTTCAGGAATGAACCATAATGTTCAGGAATGAACTATAATATTGATTAATTATAATGTTCAGGAATGAACCATAATATTGATAAACTTTAATGTTCAGGAATGAACCATATTATTGATTAACTATAATGTTCAGGAATGAACTATAATATTGATGAACTATAATGTTCAGGAATGAACCATAATATTGATGAACTATAATGTTTAGGAATGAACCATAATATTGATTAATTATAATGTTCAGAAATGAACCATAATACTGATGAACTATGATGTTCAGGCATGAACCATAATATTGATGAACTATAATGTTCAAATGTTCAGAAATGAACCATAATATTAATGAACTATAATGTTCAGGAATGAACCATAATATTGATAAACTATAAAGTTCAGTAATGAAACATAATATTGAAGAACTATGATGTTCAGGAATGAACCATAACATTGATGAATTATAATGTTCAGGAATGAACCATAATATTGATGAACTATAATGTTCAGGAATGAACCATAATATTGATAAACTATAATGTTCAGGAATGAACCATATTATTGATTAACTATAATGTTCAGGAATGAACTATAATATTGATGAACTATAATGTTCAGGAATGAACCATAATACTGATGAACTATGATGTTCAGGCATGAACCATAATATTGATGAACTATAATGTTCAAATGTTCAGAAATGAACCATAATATTAATGAACTATAATGTTCAGGAATGAACCATAATATTGATGAACTATAATGTTCAGGAATGAACCATAATATTAATGAACTATAATGTTCAGGAATGAACCATAATATTGATGAACTTCTTGTGGGACTGTTCACGCAAATAAAGTTGAGAGAAGAGGAGAGAGGAGACGAAGGAAGAGAAGGATCAAACAAAAAACATAAAAAGGTATGATAACATACGCCTTAGCAAGCCTTACACTTTAAATCTCAGATGAAGATTCATTCACTTTGAAGATTTACAGTGTATATTTTTTGAACAAATGTTTTTATTAAGGGATATGGTTTACTTGGACGTGTTCTCAAGATGAAACTCAACCTGAACAAGTCCTGTACTAATCTATCAGCTCTCTAATGGATCTGTACTAATCTATCAGCTCTCTAAAGGCACTAACCTATTACCTCTCTAAATAATTCAAGAAACCAACCCTATGGATTTTAAGAACTTTTTGACTCCTTTAACTTTGTTAAAAAAGGGTTCAAAGCATACGAACCAAATAGGTTAAATGTTAAAGAATATGAACATGGGATGATTTAAAAGTTACATAGTTTCGCATCTAATAACCTTCCTTCGTATCAAGGTTTCAAACGTATTCTCAACCTACATGTTAAGCCGGCTAGGGCCCCAGCAACATGTTCACTTACAGCCTAAATGATGTCTCTGAAATCTGTATTGCACTCTAATGTTCTACGGCGAGTTTAAAATTTTTATTTTTGCATGGGTTTAGATCTATCTGAAAAGAAAACACAAAGAAAAATAGATTATTCTGCAAAACGATGTTTTTCCATTTCTATAATTTGCAATTTATTAATACAAGAAGGGGTATAATGATGGTATTTAAACTTCGGTGTTCAAGAAATACATTTTAAGAGAGGGCCATATCCAATTCTTTTCGCTTTTTTCTAGCTTGTAAAGAGACAACTCAACATAACGATTTTTTTAAATTAAAATAATGGATAAACAGGGATACCCACAAAGGATGAGACTTCAGAGACGATTGTACGGAATCTAAATTGTCTATTTTCCTATAAATATAACCCCTGCATCTATAAACTTCTTTCATTCTTTGCCAAAACATTAATTAAGCCATTTAAAAAGAATTGACTTAGTTTAACCCTGGAATAGTCATATTTCAGGAGTTTCAGGTCGTCTTTACAGTCTCAGCTTTTGTGGGTAATCCTAGGTATCCTAATCATTCTTGAAAAGCTAAACCTTTTAGAATCATGGAAGATAGTAGCAGCATATTTCTCCGGAACCGGGCCACCGGAGGAGACATATAATTACCGGAGTTACAAATTGTCACGCAACCTCCCAGCGGAGAAGGAAAAGATAAATAAACCACGAAACCTACCCTTTATTCTGATAATTTTAACCGTTACACTGTTTGATTTTT